>NC_137675.1:20940445-20947945 GCF_963989245.1 Nansenia antarctica
CATCCCCTGTTTTTTTCTTTTTTCTTGTGGTCTTCTCCTCCTTCCTTCCCTCCTTCCCTTCTAGACCTTTCGACGATGGAGGACAGGATGCAGAAGCGCTACTACATCAAGCTGACGGAGTTCGTGGCGGACATGACCAAAATCTTCGACAACTGTCGCTACTACAACCCCAGCGACTCGTCCTTCTACCAGTGCGCCGAGGTCCTGGAGAACTTCTTCGTCCAGAAGCTCAAAGGGTTCAAAGCCAGCAGGTGAGAGTCAGTCAGTCAGTCCCCCGCCCCCTTTCTCTTCAACCCCCCCCCCTCGATGACCTCTGAACTTTGAACTCATCCAAACCTCATTTCCTGATCCATTCACTCTATCCCATCATACCCGGCTTGCACTCCTTTCTTCTTTGTGGTGTTTCCCTTCCTTCCTTCCTTCCTTCCTTCCTTCCTTCCTTCCTTCCTTCCTTCTTTTCTTCCTTGAGGACTTTCCTGTCTTTTCTTTCTTTTGGAATCTTTCCTCACCCCCAACTTTCAGACATTCCCCCCTCTAGAGAGATGTGGTAGAGATGGATGTTTTGACTGTTCGCGGGTTTGTTGAGTTTGCGTTCCTGTCGTGTTTGTGCTACTTTTAGTCCTCGCCCTCCACTAGCCTTCCCATTCTGATCTGCCTGTGATCTACAGTGTGAAGTGCGTGTGTGCGTGTGTGCGTGTGTGGCACAGACCCTCTAGTCGTATGCAGTTAAGCGCGGCATCTCTTACTGTCTGAAGTTGTAGTTGTGACCCCGTAGCTCTCCACCCTCCTTGCATTGTGTCTGTGGTTGTGTGTATGTTGTGTGCTTATGGTCATGTGCTTCACCTGCATGTATTTATACCATCCATTCTCTCTCTCTCCCTCTCTCTCTCCCTTCTCTTGCAGATTTGCCGGGGTCACACTCTAAAAATTTAATCTATCCTGGACCTTGCTGTTTTATAGCTTTAAAACAGCCTCAATTTTTTTGTAAGAAAGTGCAAATATGTAAATCCACACTGTGGGTGTGGGGTGTTTTGTATTTTAGAAGGAAAGAAACTTTAAAAACATTTATCTGATTGGATGACGATGGCAGCCATGTTGGTCACACAAATGCAATCTAGGGAAAAGCTAAATTAATTGAATGTGGTTCATCACATTCATCATTCAAACATTTTCGTTTTTCTCACATTATTATGTGAGAACGTTGTTCTGTTATATTTGACTGACTCGTGCAGATAAGTTATCATTTAAGTTAACTGTTTATTGTATTGATGACTTGCAAAAAATGTATACCTCCTCTTAGCTTGGCCATTTTAAAGAAACTTCAAGAAAAATTCATTAGTTAGTTAGTCTTTTATTGGATATTAAGCTCATCTTTAATGTTATTGTTTTATGTACATATTATATCCTTTTGTGAAGGAGTATCATATGTCCAAAAGGAAATAATCGTAGGAAGAGATAGATCAGAGGAAAAGTGTTGATATGTTCATATCTGATGAGCCTGACAGTTTCAGTTTGACAGTTTTATATAGTATGTACTATGTTCTCTGTATATACAACCTTGAAACAACGTATTGCCTTTCTGCTCAAAACATCAGACCCCTACTGGCATGCAATACGTGTTTTTGTTTTTGTATTCCCCTCTAGTGCATATTTTTTGTCATTTGTCAAGCTTTTAATAAAAAAAAAGAAAACATACAAACAAACCAACGTCAGCTGAGTCATCAAACTGTTTCCTCTTTTTGTATTTTGTAGGTCTAATAACAACAAACTACAGTCAACCGCCTCTTAGAGATCACAGGCCACACCCCCTTCTAAAGCTAACTGTCACTCAGGCACCAATTCCACGGTTGATTGGTTCCCATCTGAACACTCGTACCCAATGGTGAATCCAGGACGTATATGAACCCGCCCACCTACCCCTCCGTGTTGGGAGAAGCTGGGAGAGAGAGTTGCGTCCCTGTTTTAGAACCAGCACACACAAACACACTAAAGACCGGACTGTCACGCACACTCTCGGGGCCGAATGGCAACTGTACCAAACCGGACCGGCCCGGCCCACTCCGCTCTCTCCAACCAAGCATGTGGCGCTGGAAGGGGAAGAGACATGCCTTGGGATGGTCCCTCTATCCGAACCTTGGGAGATACCAAGTCTGGGGGGGTTGGTGGGGTTTGGGGGGATTTGGGGGGGAGGTGAGGGGGCGATCATGGACAGCCACAGACTCTGTTTTGCAGCTGGGTACCTTCTGTTCACACACCTGCCCTTCCCAAAACTCTTCCCCAGCCGGAAGGGTTGAAGAGCGAGGCTTTGGATAAGGCCTCCCAGTGACGTCCACCAGAAGACTCTTGGTCCCGGTGCAGCAGTATAAACCAAGGCCGCAGTCGACTCTTCAGGAGTTGTGTTTATTCTGTAGCTATTTCTCCTTCTTCTCTCTCTCTCTCTCTTTTGTATGCTGTTGTCTCTAACATGTGTCGGCTACTTCTCCTTCCCCTGGGGTGAACTCCAGTCTCAGGCTGACACGTTCCAGCTGTCCCCTACTTCCTCATAACGTGAGTCCTCATTCTGAACAGGTCGGAATAGCACACACACACACACAGGGACACAACTGCTAACACACACACACATATATACACGCAAACACAGATAGGGACACAACTGCTAACACACACACATATATACATGCACACACACAAACACACACACATATATACACGCACACACACACAAACACACATAGGGACACAACTGCTAACACACACATATATACATGCACACACACACAAACACACACAGTGACACAACTGCTAACACACACACACATATACACGCACACACACAAACACACATAGGGACACAACTGCTAATACACACACATATATACACACACAAACACACACAGGGACACAACTGCTAACACACACACACATATACACGCACACACACAGGGACACAACTGCTAGCACACACACAAACACACATAGGGACACAACTGCTAACACGCACACACACACAAACATAGGGACACACGTGCAAACACACACACACACACACACAGGGCCAGTTTGAAAGCTCTGTTTGGAAAAGCTGATCTGAGGTCAGTGTGAACCCACCTGGTAGCTCCTGATGATAACTGAATGTGTCCCGATCCCGGAAACCCCGTAAGAGAGTGAAAGTACCAGTTTTATCGAATATCTCACTGCAGTACAACACCAGTAATGCTACACTAGTTTCATATGCCATCCTGTTTTTAAAACCATTCTTTGTCAGAAACAAAGCTCTGTTTTCCTTTGGGGGTGGGGGGGAAGGTTGTGTTTACCACCATATTGATATGTATGTGAAACACCGAAAGAAATGATCCCTCTTTCACAGTATGTAGACCCTTCACTCTGACATTTTGAATTGAAGACGTTCAATCCAATGAACCCGATAGACATTCTCCAGGGCCTTCCACGTGGGAAAATAAATAAATAGATGGATTTGGAGAATGTGAGAAATGTAAAGAGCCTATTTAACCTACGTTTACTGACCCCTTTCTTCACATCCAACCCTCAACCTCTCCAATCTTCTCCCCTGCTCTCCCCCCCCTCCCCCCTCCGTTCTGTTCCCCAGAGTCCCCCCTCCTTTCTGTTCCCCAAAGCCCCCCCTCCTTTCTGTGCAGTTTAACTCACACCGGGAGAGGCTGGTGGAGGTAGACATCAGAGGACGGGCATCGTTGTGATGCATGGAAAGGAACAGGGTTTGTCTGTTTGTCACGCGTCACAACGAGCCCGTCCTCCGATTTCTCCACCTCCGTCAGCCTCCGCTGACTCACATCCATCTCTCAACACACAGTCCGCCATCCGCCCCACCCTAGAACACTTGGAAGTTGAATAATTCAGTAATTGAGTTTTTCCACGGTATCTAGCGAAGCATTTTGTGGTCAATGTAATTGCGAGAGTAATAAAACTATGGGTGGGGAACCTTTAAACTATGGGGTTTGTATGAAGATTTTTAGGGTCATTTTTATCATATTTGGAAATCTTTTCTAATCTCTTGATCACTGTAGCGATTATTCTGTATCTGCGGGGTTGAAAATATTTGGTTAACATTGGTGCTTGTATTAAAATGATACGATTATAGACATAAAAGTGTTGTTCTTGAGGTGTCCACAGCTTTTTGGAGGTGTAGGCTGTGAGTTGAGAGACTGTGTCAAAGGTCTGTTATATAGTCCCATTCTCTGCTCTGCAGGCATTTGAAACAATGCTCTTTACATACAACATTGTATTCTTCCCTACCTTACATAACGCATCGTCCACAATTTGTATTTCATAATGTATATAAAATGGCTGTCAATATACTAAGAGATTAGAGATTTTTAGAGTGTTAGTATTTTTAATTTTTCACCATTTTAACCAGCAACTAAGCCTACCTGTACATTTTCCATCTTTCTTTCATTTTTTTCATTTTTTCCTTCCTCTATCTTTTTTCAAAGTGAACTCGACATTTAGGTGAAATTGCCCTTTATATTAAAAAAGTGCTGCATATTGTGTGCATATTGATTTTAAATGGGGGCGGGGGAATGTTTCACTCTTATGAAGAGTTTTTTATTTTTTATTTTTTAAGAAATACCTACCGGTTCTACAACACTTCTTAACTTCGTCACGATATCTGTTATTTATTCACGTCATGCCGTTGAAAATGTTTCACTTTTGAGTAAACTGAAGTACAAGTAACTGGGGCAAAAATACTATCTATGTTTTTAACAGATTGTGGCAACTCTTAAGAGATACTTTTTTTGTACTTGATAGGACATTTCATCCTAGATAATAAAGTAATGTTTTTGACATCATTTGTCCAGAGTGTGGTGTTCTCTGTGTCTCTTGCCAATGTTGGATGTTCAGTCATGTGTTATGATAGACTACACAGTTCATCAAAAGGGCTGAAGGAAAACAAGACACTCTTCATACATTTAAAATGCATTTATTTATTGTAGTTTGTAGTATGTTTAACACAACAAACGCTATCAAAACTCCTGGTCTTTGCCATGTGGAAACGTGTTTGTTGTGTTAAACATGTCACAATAAATAAAGGCATTTTACATTTATGAAGAGTGACATTACATTCTAATGACCAATGAACCATTTTACCTGCATCGCTTACCCCTTACTTATTTATAGAATAATATAATATTCTTACTACACACGGTTCATTGTTACTCACGCATTAGTGCAGGAGTTCATGCCTTTCACAAATTCTTACTGAATGAACCAACAGCACAGTATGTGGCTCGCCAATAAGAAACAAAGGATTAAAAGGCCCTGCACACCGACTGATTCCAATAACATTTCTGGGTAAATGCTAGGTTTACTTTCATTGTTTACAATTCAAATGGTCAAAAAGAAGCCCTGGACACTGATCTGAGGTCAGAGCTATCTATCCCCCTGGATGTCTTAGACTAAAATGGATGGAAGGTAAGCTTATCCTAGATCTGTACATGGACAACAGACAATATCTCTGGAGGTGAGTAGGAATGAACCTCGTACAGAAGTGGCTGCAGGCCTTGTTTTAATGGTTGGTGAAGCTGGAACACACACACACACACACACAATCTCTCATTCTCACATTAGCTGTGTGGAAAGAACCCATGAAACACACACACACAGCAGCCACTTCTGTTGTTGTCGTTGACCTTCCGCTCTCACTTTAACACCCCCCTTCTCCCTCCCTCTAACACGCACCCACCCCACCCTCCCTCCCTCCATCCCCTAAATGAACCCCCTAAATGAAACCAGAGGTTGCGTGGACACCAAATGCTCTGCAGATGACCACAAGTTCCCCTGATTTCTATCCCCCCCTCCCCACCTCCTCTCACTCTGTGGCTTGGGGGCTGGAACTCTCTCTTGTCACACAGGAAGGAACTTGGACAAATTCCCACAACACCCCCCGCCCCCCCCCCCCCCCCACACACACACACACACAACTCCCCACCCCCCGTCTGTATCCCTCTCCCATAAGGAATGTTCTCCTGCTGTGATGCTAGTAGAGATGGGAACTACAGGCAAGCTCCTGTTTCCTGCACGCCTGCATCTGTTCCCTCCAGCTCTGATCCCAGATAGAAGCTCGCTAGCCTGGGAACAACAAGATCAGCGTTCCGGCGTTCCCAAATATCATCCCCGCCCGGCCGAGACAGAGCCACTGTTATTACAACACAATTACTACCCCGTGTCTGTCTCTGGGCCTTTTTACTATCAGGGTTCTCGTGGTATCACTAGGGTTGATCACAAGGTCACTGGGTCAAAGCAATTTGTTTGATTTACACTCAGACTGTGTGTGTGTGTGTGTGTGTGTGTGTCTCCATGTGGTGTGTGCATGTGGTGTCTAGTGTGTGTGTGTGTGTGTGTGTGTGTGTCTCCATGTGGTGTCTAGTATGTGTGTGTGCATGTGGTGTCTAGTGTGTGTGTGTGTGTCTCCATGTGGTGTGTCCATGTGGTGTCTAGTATGTGTGTGTGCATGTGGTGTGTGTGTGTGTGTGTGTGTGCGTGCGTGTGTGTGTGTGTGTGCGCGCTTGCGTGTAGGTGTGCATGTGTGTGTGTGTGCATGTGGTGTCTAGTATGTGTGTGTGCATGTGGCGTGCGTGCGTGTGTGTGGATGTGCGTGCGTGTGCATGTGTGTGTGCATGTGCGTGTAGCAGCCCTCACAGTAAGGGTCCTAACCTCCACCGACGACATGAAGAGACCCACCCACAGACGACACCAACACCCAATGAATTAAAAAACAAATCCATCTTTATTTAGGTACGTACATGGAGGATGAAAGGAGATAGAAACACACAGTGCAAACCGTTGGCTTTCCTGTCCTCCTCTCCTATGAGAGACTGCTAGGATATCAGACGCCAGGTTAAGGGTCAGTGGTCTGGCTAGAGGTCGAATAAACCTTACCTCAGGAAGGGAGAGAGGACAGGGTCTCTCTCTCTCTCTCTTTTTATCCCCTTCCCTTGCTCCCTACCTCAGCCATTTACATAACCCCTCTAACCCTCTTCTCTCCTTCACCTTCTCACCTCCTCCCTCCCTCCCTCCCTTCCTCCCTTACTCCCTCCCTCTCTCCCTCTGCCACTCTCAAATGCCTCCTTTGAGCTTCGGCCCGCCCAGTGGTGTTTGTGTGTGTCTGTGTGTGTGTGTGTGTGTGTGTGTGTGTATGTGTGTGTGTGTGTGTGTGCGCAAACAAGGGGCAGAGGTGGCTCGACCTTCTCAAAGAGCTCGGGCCGCCGCCCCACATTTTCGAGTCCTGCATCCAGGTGCGGCACGGATCAGATTCCCTCGATTAGATTTACGGCGTGCTCCCTACGAAAACACCCCCCTCCCCGCTACCCCCCCCTCCCCTACCACCATGTCCCTATTGAAGTCTGCTTCTGCAGGCAGATATTTCAACATGCAAACATAATTAAAGTTAGAAAAATAAAATAAAAAGCCCTCTGAGTATCTTCTGTGTTTACTCTCTCTTTCCCTCTTTCCCTCTTTCCCTCC
>NC_137675.1:20952945-20967945 GCF_963989245.1 Nansenia antarctica
AAAAAAAAATCACACACACACACACACACAGGATTGATTGTATAAACACACAAACTATTATGCAAAAATGTTGCGGGCAATATGTTATTTGATTATATAACTTAACAGAATATCAAATAACATGTATTGAAGCAAAATTGAATCCAATTGAAAAAAGATCTTCGCGCATTTTGTGTGTCCAATTTGTGTATCCAATTTGCATCAATCATAAAAGGCATCTATATCTAATCTTCAACTAACAGAATATCTCCTCCTTTGTATTCTCTCTCAGCCTCAAATGCGCATATGATTATTTATTTCATCTGCAACTCATAAAAAGATCTGGCCCGGATCTTTTTTTATTTTTTTTACTTTGCAGTTCAATATCAACATTCATCATTACCATAAAAAAACACGATGATTATAATAAATGATCATATGAAAATTGCTTGAAAGTAGCCTAGATATTACAATAATTGTATTCATCTTTAAAAGGTATGTCTTTTCGTGTTAAGAATTGTTACTCCTTTCAATCCTTTGAAAAACAGCAATAAAGATGGAAAGTAGAAGCAACTGTCTGACTTACCGTTAACAACACGCTCCTCCGCCGCAGAAAAGGGGAACGCAAGAAACACGAGTATGATAATCCCACTCATCCTGACCAGTCGTCTAGGGCAGCACGCGCTTTGAAGTCTGCTGCAGCGGCCGGACTCCTGGGACTTTTATACGCGTCGTCCTCTCCGAATGGGCCGGGATGGAAGGCGTGTCGCCCCGACGCAGAGGTAAACACGGTGAGAGAGATCTCGGTGATAAAGAGAAATATGTTTCATTCATGAATCAAAAGAGAAGCAAACAGCCTTTGTGGTCTTCACTGCTGTAGGCTACTACTATGTGCTCTCTGAAATGTGATATTAGTCTCTTCAGGTAGCCTAATATTCTGATTCTGATCTTTTCCCCCCTTCTTTTTAAAATGGTTTTATTATTATTATTATTGTTATTATTATTATTATTATATGTATTATTATTGTTATTATTATTATTATTATTATTATTATACATTGTTATTATTGGATTGTTATACGAGACACTGGAGTTACCTGCAATACATAGTATGCCATTAGATTCGTGTTAGCAGATGCGGTTTATTGCAATGTAGCTTCCTTGATTATAGGTGTGTATTAACCTGCATTCTCTATTATGATTAAGAAAGGGAAAAGGGGAAAAGCCAACCGGTGGGGGCTACTGATTTATGCCATCTTATTTGTCGGTCTCCACTTTTCTTTTTAGAGGAAAATCAGGCCAATGCCAATATTGAGCAGATTCACAGGCGCTGTATTACTGCCCTCTTCTGGCAATAGAGGTATAAAAGCAGGCAGATGTTCCTTGCTTGGAATGCATAATTTGGAGGCCCTGAACACAGCAAAGACCTAGGTTCTAGGCCCTGGACAATCTAGACAATTTGATGGCAGCTACTAGATTGTAATCAAGTGCAATACTGAAACACAACTGTGAACATTTCAAACCTGCAAACTGCGACACTTTAAATTAATGTGCAATAACACTATGTGCAATATGACAACCCTCGGGTACATAAGGTTCAGAGATAGGAAATGTTAGAATAGGTATAGCATAGCATAGAGTACAGCACAGTGTTTTATTTGTATAGTATAGTATAGTATAGTGGATAGTGTATATAGCCTTTATTTATGTAAACCAGCTCTTTTCCCTTCTTGTTTTAGTAAAAAGAAATCCTAGCACCAGGGGAGCCCCACCTCCCAAATGTCGTTGTATGGTACCTGTACTATATTAATGACAATAAAGACCATTCATTCATTCATTCATTCATTTTCTTTGCTATCTCAGAGTCTGGAAAAATAGTCGGAGCTAGCTTGTCAATTGACCGGTATGATTGGGAGTGTTGCACTGTATGGTAAACATGTGTTATTTCTGCTGCTGTTACCTTATCAGAGTGGCCATCATTTTTCGGTTTGAGTAGGAATGTCTCCATAGAGTTGGATGTCTCTTTTTGAGCGACACTTTTCTTGTGAGAATCGCATTCTCGGTGTCTTTTGATGTCGTATTCACCGCCATGTGAAATTGAAAAAGAACTCTTGCTAAGATTGCAAAAAACTCTCTGAGAGTCGCCCTGCACTGGCTTCACCCACGTATAAGTGTTTTCCCAGTCTTTGTTGTAGGTGCATCTTCTTTTCTTGCTGACTGTGGTTTGAGTTTCCTCCATTTTCTATAACTGCTGCATCTGACTCGCGTTCGTTGTTGTTGTTGTTGTTGTTGTTGTTGTTGTTGTTGTTGTTGTTGTTGTTGTTTGGGGGGGAGTTACTCTCATTGGTTAACCTGGCTGCACTTGACCCCAGCACCTGACGTGTGCTACAGTTTGATTGACAGCAAACACAGCCCCGTGATGATAGCCTTCCCTTCTTTCTCCACAGCCATTGGATAAATCCGATTTTTTTTTTTTTTTTTTTGCCAATAATAATTAAATATGCGGGACATCGTCCCAATTTGCGGGACGCACTAAAAGTCGTGAAAATGCTGTGCAGTCCCGCACAAAGCGGGACATCTAGGGGGGGCACTTACACCGAACTCGCAATTATTTATCTTTTTATACATGGTAGCCTAAATATAACCGTTAGTTTTGTACCTGTGTGGATGACTTCCAGTAAATATAGCCTATATTTTTAAAATGTGCGCAAAATATTTTAAAGGTCTCTTCATTGTCCGAATAATGTGGTGCCCCCCCATTGGCTGGTGCCCCAGGGCACTTGGATAATCCGGGCTTGTTTAGCGTAGAGCAGCCAATCCGCTTGTTAAATCGTGACGTGTTTCCGGGGCCAAAGTTGGCTGAGGCGCTGTCTTCGAAATGGAGAAATAATAATAATAATTAATTATATTTATATAGCGCTTTTCCGAGGCTCAAATACCCTGACAATATGGAGACAACGGGAAAGTGCCGTGTCCCTTGTTGAATGAATAGATCCGAGTCTAAAAAACGATTAAACTGTCATTCTACCGCTGTAGTTCAGAGGTACTCTGGTGCGGAGAATTTCTGGTTTGAACCCGGAAATGGCTAAACGTCACTTTTGACGTCAGATTTAACAAGCGGATCAGATCAGGAGGCGGGAAGCGCGAGCGTGTGTGTACAATTGTTTTGGTGTATACAGCAGAGCTGACAGGAGATCGGAAAAACCATAAGATAACATTTGAGAGGTAAATAGAATAATCTGAATAGGAGATAGCATATATATATTCAACTGAGCAATCAGTTTGTGACTGTGTTGAACCGTTTGTATTTGTTAGCGTTGTTAGCGGTATAAACCGAATTTGGACATTGGAGGCCTTTAGCCTATAACTAACAGTCTTTCCTTTTCCCACCTCGTTTGAAGTGGACCCAATCACCAATAACTTTTCTTCCTTTTCATTCCGCCCAGGTCTGATTGGAGTTGCCTGTGGTGTTCAGGATGATTGATGTGCGGGCGTGGGTGGAGTACATGGTGGAGTGGGCGGCCAAAGATCCGTACGGCTTCCTGACGACGGTCATCCTGGCACTCACGCCTATCTTCATCGCCAGCGCCCTGTTGGCGTGGAAACTGGACAAGATGACCGAGGCGCGCGACCGCGAGCAGAAGAAGAAGCAGAAACGTCAGGAGAACATCGCGGGGCCAAGAAAGAGGGTGGCCAAGAAAGACTGAGCTCTGCGGAGGGAGGGAGGGAGGGAGGGAGAGAGAGAGAGAGAGAGAGAGAGAGAGAGAGAGAGAGAGAGAGAGAGAGAGAGAGAGAGAGAGAGAGAGAGAGAGGAGAGAGAGAGGGATAAAGTGGAGGAATAGCAGCAGCCTTGCTCGATGCTTTCCTCACTTGCAACTCTTCACCCCCACCCCCCCTCCGACTCCACCCTCCCCAGCCCCAGTGCAGTCCCACGACCCCTCACTCCCGTCCAGTTCAAAGGACTGTTGGATTACTTAATTGTTCTGTTCATTGACTGTTCATTAATTGAAATAAGCATACTTCAGTTTACGTTTTTCCAATTGAAGTTACTAATTAAATATCTGAAATTATTTGTTCGTTTTTAATCAATAAAGTTCTGTTTTTAAACAACATCTCAATCTTTTACCAGTGTATGCCGATCCAGCTGTTCATTTCATGAGGCAATTGGGGAGGGTGTAGCATGCTCCTCATGTAAAGCCTACAACATGGGCTTTTTCAGGAGGTTGCAACGTTCCAACGTGTCCATTCATGGATATGGGTCCTGTGTAACTGATGTACAGTGGCCAGAAAAAGTATGTGTTTCCTCTATATGCATTTATTGGTGGCGGGCCGCCACAAATGAATTTCCTCCGCCACAAATTGATTCAGTCCACAAAAAAAAAAAAAAAACTCTGAACATTTTAGCTGATTAAAATATATCTGATCCTAGATCAGCGCTATAATGGATGTTGACTATAAGTGCATTAATAGTAGAGTTAGGGGCTAGAGTAGAGTTATGGTCTAGAGTAGAGTTGGGGTCTAGAGTAGAGTTGGGGTCTAGAGTAGAGTTGGGGGCTAGAATAGAGTTAGGGGCTAGAGTAGAGTTGGGGTCTAGAGTAGAGTTAGGGTCTAGAGTAGAGTTAGGGTCTAGAGTAGAGTTAGGGTCTAGAGTAGAGTTAGGGGCTAGAGTAGAGTTGGGGTCTAGAGTAGAGTTAGGGGCTAGAGTAGAGTTAGGGTCTAGAGTAGAGTTAGGGGCTAGAGTAGAGTTGGGGGCTAGAGTAGAGTTAGGGTCTAGAGTAGAGTTATGGTCTAGAGTAGAGTTAGGGGCTAGAGTAGAGTTAGGGTCTAGAGTAGAGTTAGGGTCTAAAGTAGAGTTAGGGTCTAGAGTAGAGTTATGGTCTAGAGTAGAGTTAGGGTCTAGAGTAGAGTTAGGGTCTAAAGTAGAGTTAGGGGCTAGAGTAGAGTTATGGTCTAGAGTAGAGTTAGGGTCTAGAGTAGAGTTAGGGTCTAAAGTAGAGTTAGGGTCTAGAGTAGAGTTAGGGTCTAGAGTAGAGTTAGGGTCTAGAGTAGAGTTAGGGTCTAGAGTAGAGTTAGGGTCTAAAGTAGAGTTAGGGTCTAGAGTAGAGTTGGGGTCTAGAGTAGAGTTGGGGGCTAGAGTAGAGTTAGGGGCTAGAGTAGAGTTAGGGTCTAGAGTAGAGTTAGGGTCTAGAGTAGAGTTGGGGTCTAGAGTAGAGTTAGGGGCTAGAGTAGAGTTAGGGTCTAGAGTAGAGTTGGGGTCTAGAGTAGAGTTAGGGGCTAGAGTAGAGTTGGGGGCTAGAGTAGAGTTAGGGTCTAGAGTAGAGTTAGGGTCTAGAGTAGAGTTAGGGTCTAGAGTAGAGTTGGGGTCTAGTAAAGACTAGACCAGTAAAGAAGACTAGACCAGTAAAGACTAGACCAGTAAAGACTAGACCAGTAAAGACTAGACCAGTAAAGACTAGGCCAGTAAAGACTAGACCAGTAAAGACCAGTAAAGACTAGACCAGTAAAGGCTAGGCCAGTAAAGACTAGACCAGTAAAGACCAGTAAAGACTAGACCAGTAAAGGCCCACTGCCGTGGACCGCCCACAGCTCGCAGGTCTGTTTTTCTCCAAGAGAGCCTCCCTGTTTGAATGAATGAATGAATGAATGGTCTTTATTGTCATTAATACAGTACAGGTACCATACAACAACATTTAGGAGGGGGGGCTCCCCTGGTGCTAGGTAAAAAATACTAAAAACAAGAAGGGAAAAGAGCTGGTTTACATAAATAAAGGCTATATACACTATCCACTATACTATACAGACTCACTAACAACCACACACACACACTCACTAACAACCACAGACACACTCACTAACAACCACAGACACACTCACTAACAACAACAGACACACACACTCACTAACAACCACACACACACACACACACACACACACACACACACACACACACACACACACACACACACACACTCACTAACAACCACAGACACACTCACTAACAACCACAGACACACACACACACACACACACACACACACACACTCACTAACAACCACAGACACACTCACTAACAACCACACACACACACACACACGCACACACACACACACACACTCACTAACAACCACACACACACTCACTAACAACCACTATGAATATATCTGTTGCTTTGCTTAGCCTACTACTGTAACTGTATAATTTATAAGAATTACCCCAGCAGGGATAGCCTAACTTCAAATTCAATACATATGTGTAACGTATCAATAGTAATTATTACATAATAAGCCTGGGATGTAACTACATCGTTTCACGGGGAATTTACATTGTTGTAGACTGAATGCCTGTAGTGAGCTTGGTATGACAAAAAGTGTTATTGATATTTACAAGAACTATTTAGTTGACCAATGGAGTCAGTGAGGACATTCACTGTTTCGCTTTTAATCAGACTGAAATCAATCAATCTGGTTATATTGGGATCTGTGACACTTCGGATAAAACGGAAGTTAAATGCGACCCAGATGGGACTCGAACCCACAATCCCCAGCTCCGGAGGCTGATGCCTTATCCATTAGGCCACTGGGTCATTACGTTCCCGGAGAGCGCAACCACCGTTTATAAATTTCTAAAGGGTGAGTTCACTTTTTTATAAATATTATTCAATTATACATATCTCGTTTCCCGAGAACAGAAAACCCACCCGCATTACGTTGAATGTGTCTAGCATTTGTTATCAGTAAGATTTGAGAGGTACTCTATGGAAAGATGATTGGGGCGGCAGTATCATCTCGCGATAACGGTAAGCGTTACCACTAGCAACACGTTCATGTTGTGCAGCAGGCTTTTTCAAAGAGAGGCCAATGGAGTGGAGCTTTTGCTTGAATAGACCAATCATCGACCAGGGAAACCGAGAGTTTAAAGGGAGGTATCTAATGACTGACGTCATTCCAAGCGAGAACAAGAAGTCGGTAAGTCCTGTGCACATGCTTTTGTTACTAAAGATTGATTTTAAACCGGTTTAACTGAACAGTTGCTGTATTCATTTGATATTCATTAGTAGCGCATTTGAGTAACGTTATTGTGTATGTGGATATGTTGGATGATATTTTGTTTTTCCGGGCATAGATTACTTGTAAGTGAACGAGTCTTCAGTCTCCGAGCCACATGGTGATTAGATAATAGCAGCTGGCTAGCATAGCAAAGCGTGAAACGTCCGCTCACTGTGTTGCTTCGAGATCAGCGTTGTTTTTTGAAGGAGCAAAACCATAATCATGATGTGCATTCTGTTGTCTCCACAGTGACGGTGAAGTCGGATCATCTTGATTCAATAAATCAGAGAAACAATGTCAGCTCCTGCCGCCAGCGATAACGGAGATCGTCTCACCCAGTTCAAAAACAAGGGAAAGGACGTCAACGTAAGCTGTCAACAACCGACCTATTTGTTGCAGATGTTATGACACTCAATTCTATGAGTAGTATCATTGACATTCGGTTAACATTATTTCAACCTGTCAATCTACAGGAATTGAGGCGTAGGAGAATCGAGGTCAATGTCGAACTTCGAAAAGCAAAGAAGGATGAGCAGATCCTGAAGAGAAGGAATGTCAGTAGCTTCCCAGATGACCCCACCTCCCCACTCCAAGAAAAGGATCAGAATGCACTGGTAACAAACTGGCACGATGAACATGTTGACATTTTTTGCGTGCGCAATTTTCTGACGGTCTTATCGTGAGAACAACGTCGTTAATGGTCAGTTGTGCTTCATGACAGTACAGTTAGAGGCCGGAAGTGTGCCATGTGTCATGAGGAAGTCGCATATGGCGCGTTTTACATAACGGCCCCTATCAGACCACTGCACCTTGCTGACGCTTATGTTGTCTTATAATCCATATTTATGTAGGAAGCAGTCCTCTCACTAGTCCATTTCTGGTGCATAGTTCCTCTTGGTATCATCATGTTGACTTTCTGACTAAGTGCAGGCATGTCTAGTCATGACATTGAGGGCTTAGTTTGTAGGCTAATCCTTTCATCTGTTCCGTAGCCTTGCCAACATTGGACAGTTGAGGAGATTGTGACTGGTGTCACCAGCCAGAGCCTTGATCACCAGTTGCAGGCTACCCAGGCAGCCAGGTAAGTCGTTAAGCTCTTTGGAACTTATCCCCCCTGTAATCGCACTGTCATTGTCCTCGTCATTCCATTAGTGTGAGTGTGAGTGTGTGTGTGTGTGTGTGTGTGTGTGTGTGTGTGTGTGTGTGTGTGTGTGTGTGTCGTCACTGACTGAGTTTCCCCCTTGGTCCAGAACCAGAATATTTATGTCTAATACCAAATTTGAACATGCCTCTGAATTATTGCTATTGCAAACACCATTTGAGTACAATGCAGTTCATATGTCCCAAACGATAGTAGGGGTGTGTTGACTTGAGGGAAAAAAAGAAAGGGATTTGGGGCATTTTAGGGTGTTAGTGTCATCCAATAATTGTCTGATATCTGTTATGGGAGAGGTGTACTTATTTTTCTATCTAAAAGTAAGTGCAGTTGGCCAGTTAAGCTCTCTGGAAACGAACGAGACGCATGCAGTGTACTTGCTGCCATAATTGGATCAGAGCATTGATCTGTACACTGTGCCCCTCCCTTCCCCAAAGCTGTCTCACTCACCTCGGGCAGTCTGATGGAAGCCAGCTGACAACATGCATCTGCAGCAGTCCGTTTCTTTCTCAGCTCAAAGTGCATACCTGTTTGTTATGACCCTTCTGTCTAGAGTGAAATAAGGGCCTAACACGACGCAGCGTGCTTGCTTGAGTTTTGTGTCTCGGTTCATATAATATACTTTGAATCTGGAAACTGTTGATTACAAATGCAGTCTGTCATCATTACGTCTGCGTGAGCCCCCTGGCCTTACATTAGCCTATATCGGTTCCGACTGACCGGCACAGCTCACGGCAGCCACGTCATTTTAAGTATTTAAATCACACCTCCGGTTGTCCGATCACAATTATCTTCTCTGTGAGAATCAAGTCCTATAAACGAATATATAAGAGTATGATCTACACCCCTAGTAGACACCACCTTTGTACTTGGTTGCCATTATCAGCACACTTCTGTTAGGACACACATTCATGACAGCCCCAAGCCATTGCATACAGTATCAGGAGCCTACTATACTCCCTGTTGTCAGTCTCTCTGCAGTGTCTGTCTGGTGGGTTTGTCAGTCACGCTTAAGCCATGTCCTCCTGTAGCTGTCGCTGAGCTTTAACGCCCCCCTCCCCCTCCCCAACAGGAAGCTGCTGTCCAGAGAGAGACACCCTCCCATCGACAACATCATCAGCGCCGGCCTGATCTCCAGGTTCGTCAGCTTCTTGGGCCTGATCGATTGTCCTCCGATCCAGTTCGAAGCTGCCTGGGCCCTGACCAACATCGCCTCTGGCACCACGGACCAGACCACCGCCGTGGTGGAGGGGGGGGCCATCCCTGCCTTCATCGGCCTGGTCACGTCCCCGCACCCCCACATCAGTGAGCAGGCCGTCTGGGCCCTGGGCAACATAGCCGGTAAGAGCATTATTTTGTTGTCGTTGTTGCTACATTTCTGAGTTTTTTTACAGGTACGGTAATAGATTCAATGGTATATTACATTTTGGAGTGACTTCTCAAAGACTTTTCGCGTTGTCCTGTGGCACCTAATATGCAATGCCGTGTCCTGGGGGATATTCCATCAACGTCGCTAAAGGACAATCCAGGCTTATTTTTATAAATCCCGTGAGATATATATATATATTTAAAAAATATCTCTTCTGCCTCGTGAGACTTCTCGAAATAAGCCTGGATTTTCCTTTAGTGACGATGGAATACCCCCCTGGCTTGAGCAGGTTTGGCTGTTTCTTTGTTGACGTGGTCTGAATGTCTGTCCCTCAGGTGACGGCTCCAACTACAGAGACCAAGTCATCAAGCACGGTGCCATCGAGCCGCTCTTAACGCTGCTCGCGGTCCCTGACCTGTCTGTGTTCACTGTAAGTCGGTCTCTCTCTCTCTCCCCCCTCATGTGGAACAGCTGTCCCTATCTTAAAAGGAAATTGTTCAAAAATGAGCACGTTTTACTATTCACCACTAGATGGTGCTATAGCCTTTACCAAAGATCTACTTGTGTGTCCAACAGACAATCTTCTGTCTGATGATTGCAGTTTTTCCTCCCTCCCCCTCACTAACTCAAATGAATTTCAGTGCTATTCTTAAATTTGGACTCTAATGCGTCTAGTTGATCGCAAGGTTTACCATTCGATTCCCCGGCTGGCCACACGTGAAACCCCAAGTTGCCCCCGATAAGCGAGCCGGCGCCTTGCATGGTTAGCTTGCAGCCATTGGTGTGTGACCAGGTGAATGAGAGGGCCATTGTGAAAGCGCTTTGGAATAAGGCGCTATATATAAGTGCGGTCCGTTTACCGTTGACGTCTCTCGTTGCAGTCTGGCTACCTGCGTAACGTGACCTGGACGCTGTCCAACCTGTGCCGCAACAAGAACCCCGCCCCCCCCCTGGCCGCCGTCCGCCAGCTCCTGCCCACGCTGGTCCGCCTCCTTCACCATGACGACAAGGAGGTGCTGGCGGACACCTGCTGGGCCGTGTCCTACCTGACGGACGGCCCCAACGAGCGGATCGACGTGGTGGTCCAGTCGGGCCTGGTGCCCAGGCTGGTCCAGCTGCTCGCCTCGGGAGAACTCTCCATCGTGGTACGTACACACACACACACACACACACACACACACACACACACACAACTGAATGAAGTAGAAGCCGCACACTCTAGTTCCAGATGCAAAACTGTAGCTTTTAATTGACAACGGTTTTGGCCGTAGCCTTTGTCAAATAGCCTTTGTCTTACGTACACACGCGCGCACACACACAGATGACTAGCTGAATTTGAATGAAGTGGTAAGGCCTGAAGCTTTTAGTGGATTAAGATATCATTTTGTTGTGTGTAGCATTGCTATAACCAGAGTATGTGTGTTAGCACTTTTTTATTTATTTATATGAAGTGATACTAGGGGTAACACACTTGTTACCCCTAGACAGGGTTGTCTGTAATCCAAAATCCCAAACAAACTCTCCTTCTGCTCCGATCCCGTCCCAGACTCCCTCCCTGCGGTCGCTGGGCAACATCGTGACGGGCACGGACGAGCAGACGCAGTGTGTCCTGAACGCGGGCGCCCTCTCCATGTTCCCCGCCCTCCTCGGCCACCACAAGGCCAATATCCAGAAGGAGGCGGCCTGGACCCTGTCCAACATCACCGCCGGCAAAGACACCCAGATCCAGGAGGTGATCAACGCCGGCCTGGTCCCTCTGCTGGTGGAGGTCCTCAAACAGGTGAGAGTGGTGTTTGACTTGGAAGTCCAGTCGGGGGGGGGGGCAGCAGGTAGCCTCGAGGTCAGAGTTGCCGGCTAGCGATCGGAAGGTCGCTGGTTCGACCCCCCCACCCACCCCAGGAGAGAGCTACATGTGAGCTGGTGACTGGAGGGTTGCTGGCATCATATCTGAGCTGCTGGTGTGCCCTTGAGCAAGGCACTCAACCCCTAATTGCTCCAGGAGGGCTGACCCTGTGCCCAGAGCAAACGCTACATGTTGTGCTCTGTGCAATGACAGAAAGGTTAAATCTAATATAATCAACAACAACAAAAGTGGTCTGTAAGTGTTGCTCAATTCCACATTGTCCACCCTAGTCCCTACCGCAAGGGGACTTCCTCAAGATCTAAGGGGATGGGATAGGTGTAAGCAATATGGTAATGGAATTCACCTTGCCTCCTTGATAGGCCACGGCTTAACTCTAGCTATTGATTTTGTATTTATCCAAGCCTTTCAAAATGTGGTGCTTACAGCTACAGGGGTTTATTATAATCGGTCGTCTAACACAGACCTATCTGAACGGAATCCACTTCTAGGTTAATCGTCAACCCCTAATGCTAACGTATGGCGTCTCTCTTCCATCAGGGAGACTACAAGACCCAGAAGGAGGCTGTGTGGGCCATCACAAACTACACCAGCGGAGGCACCGTGGAACAGGTGGTGTACCTGGTCCAGACCAACGTCCTGGAGCCCCTCATCAACCTGCTCTGTGCCAAGGACAGCAAGACCGTCCTGGTCATCCTGGACGCCATCACCAACATCTTCCTGGTAAGACCACAATACAAGGAGGCTATATAACTTTATTGTTCTTTGTCTGAGCTGGTAAATGTGGAATTGGAGGTGTGTGTGTGTGTGTGTTATCATAAACCCATACTTTACTGCTTCCCCTCAGGCTGGAGAGAAGATGGGCGAGACAGAGAAGCTGTGCTTGATGATCGAGGAGTGTGGAGGTCTGGACAGGATCGAGGCCCTCCAGAGTCACGAGAACGAGATGGTGTACAAGTCCTCCCTCAACCTGATCGAGAAGTACTTCTCAGGAGAGGTGAGCCTCATCCACCTGTCAGCTCTGTCCCAACACACCTAGAGATGTTTTCTTCCTTCCCTTAGTCTTGTTTGAATACACTCAAAATGTAGTTCACCACCCCCTCCCCCCCCCCCCTTCCTTGGAAGTCATCACTGATTTGACATGATTGGTTTGGTGACGTCATCAATCATCAATTGGGGGCGGCTGTGGCGCAGGAGGTAGTGCCGGCGTCTAATGATCGCAAGGTCGGGGGTTCGAACACCAGCTGGCCACGTGTCGCGGTGTCCTTGGGAAAGGCATTGAACCCCAAATTGCTCCCAATGAGGGGGCCGGCACCTTGCATGGTAGTCTGCCGCCATTGGAGTGTGAATGTGTGGGTGAATGAGGCCATTGTAAAGGGCTTTGGAATAAGGCGCTATATTAGTCAGTCCATTTACATCAGATTCTCCAAAATACAGATTTCACCTATTAACTAGCATAAACACTGGTGGGTGAGTGGCAGTTTGCAATGATGATGATTCTATTCTTCTGTTTGTCTCACAGGATGAGGAAGATGAGAGCGTGGCCCCAGAGGTAACCACTGACGGATATGCCTTCCAGATACCTGAAAATCAAAGCACTTTCAACTTTTAAATGTCAATGTCCTTGTCATCCTCTCCTATTTTCTTACCTCTCTGTATTTTTGTATTTTTCCAAACGCCCTTTTCATTTCAGAAAATGTACATGTACAAAGACAAACAAAATGACAAATGTCCATGTTTTACTACAAGCTTTGTAAATAAACTTTTATTAAGAAATCTGTGTCATATGTTTGGGGTTTTGGGTAACCATGCAACCTTGATGTTTGATATGACAGGTCTTTTTGCCAGCACTGAAATACTGGACTGAATATAGAAATATAAAATGAAAGCAAGATGGGAGATATCTTGTGGTGGAGAAAGGGGATGCAAAGCTGATTTTAGATTCAACCCTTACCCCTATAGTACAGCTATCTTAGTGTGTCTTACCACATAACATGAAGGGTGCAAATAATATAATTTTATTGCATATCCAATCCATTTCAATTAAGGTCCCCGCACATAAAACTCAACAGATAACAACAGGCAAATAATAAAATGTACATGTTGGGCTATGTGTCGGCACAGTGATGTCACCAGTAGGGGAGGGGAGCTGGTTGCCAACTGTCCCAAAAAAAAAAACTCGAGCCCAGACGGTGGAGGCGTGGAGCTGCTCCCAGACAACACTGTCCAAGTCCCTCTGACTACTTCAGCTACACTCGCCTCCCCCGAGCATAAAAAGCTTCTCCAGACGGGGGGGAGATCATTTAGAAGCGCTTATTCGACGTTGAGATGTTGGTTTATTGGAAATAGCGGTTTTTCCCCCCTGTTGTGGTGGTAGTGGAGAGAGAGGTAGAGACAGAGAGAGACGCCAGCCAGCCAGCAGTGCTATGCTCCTTCGGGCCGCTATGCCACCGTGACTCCTCCGTTCTCCTCCATTCAACTGCCGTGGCCACAACCAAGAGAGGGTTTTAATCTGGATTTATTTTGTCGCTCAAGTCATAGACTTGACACATGTATTGTACAACATATTTCCTATAAACCTACATCGAGCGGGGGGACATCCAAGGGGGCATGTCTAATCAAGGAGTTAGGAGGAATGGCCCGGTGAAACTGCGGTTGACAGGTAACGTTTCTGAATGGAAAACCTCGGTACAGTTCTTTGGTTTGGCGAGGCTCAGCTAGCTAAAGGCTAAAGCCTCTCCTGCTGCGATTCTGTTCATAGTTCTGTTCACAACGACGCTCAGTTTGCAGTTTTACTAACACATCACATCACCAGCAGTAAACCTCGCTGTACAAAAAAGATTTGCAAGATATTGTGTTTTAGGCATTTTGGGGGGGTAGTTTTGGTGGCCAGGGGGGTAGCTAAACTGGGCTAGCAGAGCTAACAGGAGAGTCTGTGGAAGCTGCCTGGAGAGACATGGTTTGTGTTTCGGTGTTGGTTGGTTTGGTTTCTTCCACGAAAAGCTGACCTGCTTCATGTTTACGTGTCACTGACTATGTTGTCAGTTATGGCCTGATCATAATGGTCAGTTTGCTTCCTTATACCTCCTCAAATGGTGTGGATTAGGGCTGTGCTGTGCATGAATAAAACATCAATCAAATAGAGAATAGAGAAGTATGTATGTTCACCTGTTAGATGAGTGTGTGAAGCATGCTGTGGGCTTGGATGCACATAGGATAGATCAGAGTGGATTAGAGGTGAGTAGAATCTGCATGAATAAAACATCAATCAAATAGAGAATAGAGAAGTATGTATGTTCACCTGTTAGATGAGTGTGGGTCATGTGGTGGTTGGATGCACATAGAATAGATCAGAGTCAGTGGATTAGAGGTGAGTAGAAGAGAGAGTAGGTTCAATTGCAGAGATGTCCTCTTTAGAGTTATATAGCTACAGTTAATCAGAGGAATTATAAAAAGTGCTAGTCCTATTTACACAGCTCAGACTGACAGATCAACATGCTCAGATGTTGCATTGGTGCATTGGACCACTGACATTATGTGCATGCTATGTCCTTAAATGGAATTCTACAGCAAGTCATGTTTAAGATTT
>NC_137675.1:20972945-20997945 GCF_963989245.1 Nansenia antarctica
TGTCTCTGTCTCTGTCTCTCTCTCTCTCCCTCTTTCTCTTTCTCTCTCTCTTTCTTTCTCTCTCTCTCTCTGTCTCTCTCTGTCTCTGTCTCACTCTGTCTCTCTGTCTCTCTCTCTCTGTCTCTCCCTCTCTCTCTCTCCCTCTTTCTCTGTCTCCCTCTCTCTCTCTCTCTCTGTCTCTCTCTCTCTGTCTCTGTCTCTCTCTCTCTCTCTGTCTCTCCCTCTCTCTCTCTCTCTCTCTCTCTCTCTCTCTCTCTGTCTCCCTCTCTCTCTCTCTCTGTCTCTCTGTCTCTCTCTCTCTCTCTCTCTCTCTCTCTCTCTCTCTCTCTCTCGTCCTGCTTCTCTTCTTTTTTTCCTCTCTGTAAAGTATCCTTCAGTTTGAGAAAGGCGCTTTAAATAAAATGTATTATTATTATTATTATTATTCCTCTTCCACCTCCTGGGGGGGTATTCCATCAACGTCGCTAAAGGAAAATCCAGCCGTGTTCTGATAAATCTCCCGAGAGTCACATTGATGGAATACCCCTCTGGTATGGCCCCTCTCTGTTACTGCGTGTGGACTGTGCTCTCTGTGTGGCCGCTGTCAGAGCAGCAGCAGGTATACCAGGGTAGTAGGCTGTTTTAAAGGGAGGCATTGTGTGAAGGATGGTTCCTGGTAGCGTAGCACCAAGTGTTTTATGTGTGTCATCTGCATCGAACGTGTCTGAATAGCATATAGTCTCTGCCTTTGTAACAGTGTAGTCTGTGTGCACGCAGGCATGCCCCTCGCCCCCCACCCCGGGTTCCCTTCAGTCTGGATGATCTAAAAGGGAGCCTCTGTGTGAGGTGAATGATGTTCCCTTGTCAGTCAGTACTTTGTGTAGGCTAGTAGGGAAATATCTGTCGTCTGTATTGGAACGGGGCCCGCCCCCGCCCCCCAGTTTGAATATACCAAGGCCCTATAGTCTTAACAGTGTACAGTCTGTGTGCACTATGCGTAGCGGTTGTCAGAGGAAAGCAGAGAGCGGCAAGGTGCCTTGTGTGAAAAAAAGGGGGGGGGTTTCTTGTTACCGGGGCGGGCGGGCGGGCGGGTGTTGTAGCCAGGTGCTGCCAACTGCCGTGCTGCACTGTACATCCAGACTTCCTCCTCTCCTTGTTTAGTCTGCCCTCAATCCAGCTGACTACTGGGCTCAGTGGTGGAGCTGCCCCAGGGAGCCCCCCCCCCCCCCCCCCCCAGAACCAACCTCCCTCACTGTTCAGCCCTAATCCAGATGACTACTGGGCTCAGTGGCAGAGCCGCCCCATGGGCCCCCCTTCCCCCTACCATCAACCTCCCTCACTGTTCTGCCCTAATCCAGATGACTGTGGGCCCAGACACGGAGCTGCCCCGTGGAGCCCACCCCCCCAACCAACCTCCTCACTGTTCTGCCCTAATCCAGATGACTGTGGGCCCAGACACGGAGCTGCCCCGTGGAGCCCACCCCCCCCAACCAACCTCCTCACTGTTCTGCCCTAATCCAGATGACTGTGGGCCCAGACACGGAGCCGACAAAGAAAGAGAGAGACTAAAGAGAGAGAGAGAGAGAGAGAGAGAGGGAGAGATCAATAGTTATTATCCCCTGTTATGTTGTTAGCCTTTTAAATATCCAATATAATATCCATATGACTGAGGTAATCATCTATGGGCCATATATGTTTGTTTATCACCTGATGAATGATGATCATAGACAGTTTGATGATACGATCGGTCTTCCTTATCGAGGCTTTATCATCGAGCCTCCATGAACATCCGTTGGTGTCGTTATCTAGGCCGTATTTTATCTCCCTTCGTGTATCAGCTGTCTGGTACATGTCCTGTAAGTTGCAAATGTCAGCAGTTACAACCTATGTTTGCGTGCACACATACAGTACGTGTGTCTTTGACATGTGCTAGACTTTAACTTTATCTCACTAAAGCCAGTTTTCTCTTCCTCAGCCAAACAGATAAGGTGTAGTCAGAATCCCGCACAGCTGTAGCAGGTCATACCGTCCCTAGAAGTTCATACTTTATGCGGCGATAAAAGTTTAGATCATCACGAGCTCAGACAGTTAACATGTAGCCTGCCCCTCCTCAAACAGATGGTGTTGTTGCCGTGTAACGGTTCAGCAACGTTCAGCTGTCTGACTGACTGGCTGGCTGGCTGGCTGACTGACTGACGGGCTGACTGACTGACTGACTGACTGGCTGACTGTTGCTGTGTAACGGTTTAGCAACGTTCAGCTGTCTGACTGACTGGCTGGCTGGCTGACTGACTGACTGACTGACTGACTGGCTGACTGACTGTGACTGGCTGGCTGTTGCTGTGTAACGGTTCAGCAACGTTCAGCTGTCTGACTGACTGGCTGGCTGGCTGACTGACTGACTGGCTGACTGACTGACTGACTGGCTGACTGACTGTGACTGGCTGGCTGTTACTGTGTAACAGTTTAGTAACATTCAGCTGACTGGCTGGCTGACTGCCTGGCTGGCTGACTGCCTGGCTGACTGACTGACTGGCTGACTGACTGGCTGTCTGGCTGTCTGGCTGACTGGCTGACTGTTGCTGTGTAACGGTTTAGTAATGTTCAGCTGTCTGACTGACTGGCTGGCTGTTACTGTGTAACAGTTAAGTAACATTTAGCTGACTGGCTGACTGGCTTGCTGGCTGGCTGACTGGCTGACTGACTGACTGGCTGACTGGCTTTCTGGCTGGCTGTCTGGCTGACTGGCTGACGGTTGCTGTGTAACGGTTTAGCAACGTTCAGCTGGCTGACTGACTGACTGACTGGCTGACCTGACCAGTGACCACTTGGCACATCATTATCAGTCTTGTAGCCTGCTCTGTTGTCTTGATGGTGGCGTTTAGTTGCATCTGAGGTTAGTCAAGGTCATCCTGATTCTCTGGTTTGACAGTGGGAGGATCTGCTTTAGTTTGGGCCTGCTTAATGGTCTGAACGAGAGAGTCGGTATGTGTACACACACACACACTCATGCAGGCACACACACACACATTCATACACACCACAGCTCACCTGGCGAGGGAGGGAGGGAGGACAGATGTCTATTTGCACTGTTGATACCACATACAAAAAACTCTCTTTGCCTTCTGCTGTAGTCAAGCAGGTGGAGGCCAGCTGTGTGTGTGTGTGTGGGGGGGGGGTGGGGGGGGGTGAGTAGTTATCCTAGACTGTACAGTATGTATGTGTGTGTGGGTGCATGTTCTGATTTCAACAGTTTTACTGATGAAGCATTTAAAAGTTGTTAAAAGGGAGTGATTGTCTTAACGTCTGGTGAATGTTTTGCCATTTCATAGGAAAATGTAGTCTAGCACCTAACGTCGCAGTCTTTAAACTGACTAACTGACTGTAAAACTACCTGTGCTTTCAACCTCTGGTGCAGGGTTTCATAAACTGTCGTCTCTTCGTTTTGATGATTCATGCTAGTTTTTTCACTCTCACTGAAAAATTCTGGCAGGGGAGGAATTCTGGCAGGGACTTCCAAAGTTCTGTCTAGACAACAAGCAAAGTATTTTATTGTTATTACAGCCCCTGAATCCGAGGATTAAAAAAAGCGACCCCCGTCCATCTGTCTCCCCCCCGCGCAACGTTTTCTTTTGGTACGTTCTCACACTGGCCCTTATGTTTTTGTTTCGTATTCTGGCGTGATGATCTGGTTTGAAGCGTTAATAAAAGTAAAGAAAAGAAGAAATGTCGAGAGATTCAATTGTGGTTTATGGTTTTTCGACTCATGCAAGGTTAAAAGCTGGTCTGAATAAAATCATCAATAGTAAAATATGAAAGCATTGGGGGCTAGGCCTACATGACATTTACCTGACGCTTTTATCCAAAGTGACTTACATTGCAGTGAGTGCATATGTTATGGTACATGTGGGAATACGGTACATGTGGGAAAACTAGGGTTAGGGTTGGGTGCTAGGGTAAGGGTTAGACATGCCAGCATGTACTAAGTCGACGTTTTATGCTGCCATGTCCCTGGAAATGCCAACATAAACTGTTTTCCCACCGGTACCGTAACACATACATTTTTCAGTATATATGGTCCCATGGTCGAACCCACAACCTCCAATGCTCCACCAACAGAGTCACAGAGGACCATATGTGGCAGGGATACGCAAGGCCAACTCTACCAGCCCTCTACACAACAGTCTGGTGCTTGTTGGACCCCTTCAACAAGAGGTCATAGGTCGGCCTACTTTTGACAAGAGGGAGAACAGTACTTTAAGGGGCGTTTGGTTCACATGTAGTACTTTAGGGTCCGTTATCTACAAAGAACTTTCTAGACCTGGCTTACAGTTGGTTGAATCTTTCTAAAGACCAACACAAAGTAAAGAAAGAAAGAGAGAGGGAGACTTGAGAGAGCTTTATCTGTTATTCAAATTATACATGAACTCTGTGGCATTTCATGTGCTTTTAGAGAAGGGGAATGGAAAGAGTGCACACCTCTCTCGTGCGGTGTGTGTGTGTGTGTGTGTGTGTGTGTGTGTGTGTGTGTGTGTGTGTGTGTGTGTGTGTGTGTGTGTGTGTGTTGCATAACAGCCCTAGTGGAGGAGGAGGGGTTTAGAGGTGAGCTGGAAGAAAAGACCACACTCAAATATGCAAAATACATTCAACTTTCCCAAAGTGCGTATCTGTTAAGCTTTTCGCTGCACACTTGTATCTTATGCAAGAAAAGACTCCACTGTCTTATGCAAGGAAAGACTCCACTTAAGTCGTGTTGTAATGTCCTGATAATTCCTCTCACTGGTCTCTAGCATTCTTTCCAAACACATTGGCGCTGTGTGTATCTGTGTGTCTGTGTCTGTGTGTGTCTGTATCTGTGTGTATGTGTGTGTTGTCTGTCTGTGTTCGAGACACAGATTAGCACATCTTCACGATGCTTAGAGAAGCATTTGACCTTTTCATCTTTCCTACGACGACGATGATTAGACGATCTGCGTCTCGTCGACCCGACGTGCTGAATCTGTGTTCCTCAAACACGCTCCATGTCAACAGACGCGGAGGCCGGTCGACGCGCTAATGCGGAATGCGTCGCCGCCGCTGATGCTCCTCCTGCACTCTGACCTACATAGGTCTGTTATCCACCGTGCCCTTTGATTACCCTCCACGGGGGTTTTGGGTTACCCTCAGCATCGTTTCCCTTTCTCTCTCTCTCTCTCTCCTCCGTGTGCGTATGTGTGTGTTGTCTGTCGCTCCCTCTCTCTCCCTCTCTCTCTCTCCCCCCCCTCCTCCCTCCCCCCCCGGATCTCACCCAGACAGTCGCCGTAGAGACAGACAGTGCTGCACCGCTGCCGGCGGCAGGTCCTGGTTGGTGGTTTCCTCCGCTCTGGCAGTGTCGTCGTCTGTCTTCCTATGCCCTGCCCCCCCCCCCCCCCCCCGCTCCCACCGCCACCGCCGCCACCACCACACGACAGACTTCTAAGAACCGCCAGGGACATGACCCGAGTGTGAGACATGGCTGACGTCATAGGAGGAAGGTGGTGTGTGTGTGTGTGTGTGTGTGTGTGTGTGTGTGTGTGTGTGTGTCTGTGTCTGTGTCTGTGTCTGTCTGTCTGTGTGTGTGTCTGTGTGTGTGTGTGTGTCTGTCTGTGTGTGTGTGTGTGTTGCTCAATGCAACGTGAATTCTGTCACACAGTTTTGTTTATTACAGGCTTGGAGCCAATCGTTTTGTTTATTACAGGCTGAGGACCAATAGATCCGGCTGATAAAGTTCCCCTTTTTACGTGTATGTACAGTAGTAACTCCGTAATTACCGCATGACTTCTAAGAACTGGCCGGGACATGACTGAGCGAGAGACGTGGTTGACGTCATAGGAGGAAGGTGTTAGCCCTAACTGTCTGACAACACGATATGCGGCACAGGGAGGTGTGGAGTCCGAGTTTCGAAGGCTGACGAAAGGAGTTCCCCAGGGCTCAATTTTAGGTCCGCTTGTTTTTACACTGTATGAATGATATAGGGAAGGCTGTTGACTCTGCAAATGTCCACATGTATGCTGATGACATAATTTATTGTGTAGGCTAGGCTGTATAATATTGAGAAGGCTTTTCGGAATTTACAGTTGTATGGTTTTCGCTCCTCTGAAAGCTGACAGATGGGGTCATTTGCAGGTTTTTTGCTCTAAAAGACCAGTACATTCATAGGGGGTTGGTTGGTGATTTTAAGAAAAAATCTTGTTTTTCAATGCATGTTAGAAAGGATCTTCAAAGCACTTTTTTCTTTTTAGCCATGTGGGATGATTATAGTGATATTGTTTATTTGCAGGAAATACCTTTTTTAAAAGCTCTCATCACTGTGAATAGTATGCCATGGTAGAATAGACCTCTCCACCAGTAGGTCAAAGCACTGGCGCTCCTGTGTTTGATCAGGAAGCATTGTTCAGGAAACCTCCTTTGTATCTCTGTACTTTATAGACTAGATCAGTCAGTCAATAATAGTCTTCGCTCACAGTCACTGCTGTTATTATCTGTTCGTAAGGCTAGAACTGAAGTTAGGGAAAAGATCATTTTCACATAATACTGGAACACTCTTCAAAATAATTTAAAGTTAGAGAAGCTAGTGTCCTTCCTTTCTGTCTGTTTTTAAGACTCTTGTCACGAAAAATATTTTCGGTCACTTGCAGTACTTGTCTTTTATGTGTATCTTTGTAACAGTGTGTTGTGTACACATGGTACCTTCCTGCTTGGCAGTCAGTCTGGGTGGTAGAGATCTCTCAAACTCAACAGGAAGTGGAAAAGGTGAAACAGGAAGTGGGAAAGGTGACACTGCCTCTCACTTTTCCTCACACACCTGGTGAAGTGTTCTGCGGTCTGACTGCCCACCACAGTAGTGTGTGTGTGTGTGTTTCTGTCTGTTATACCACTCAGCAGGTCTACTGTACCTCCCGCCTCTCTTCCGACATCCCTCTTTCCCTTCCTCCTCCCAACCTGCGTGGGAGGAAGACATGAAGGATCTTTGGTTTCATCACGGAGATGGAGATCCTGTAGCCTGTCTCGCCTGGCCCCTTCATACCACCCTGCTTTCATAATAATACAATAAGAAGATAGCCCATTTAGCTGAAGCTTTTATCCAAAGCGACTTACATTGCAGTGAGTGCATACATTTTTCAGTAACATTCATTATAGGGGGGGGGGGGGATTCCACCTGGTTGTTCAACTGTAGGAGTTAGCATTGAAGCTAACGGAACCCAGTTAGAATGTATTGCCTATACTGTTTTAGCTAATAGATGGATGGATAGATAGATTTATTGCACAGAGTACAAGTACTGAGAAAAACGAAATGTAGTTGTAGGCCTCTAACCAGATAAGACATGATAAAGTAGACAGTGCATGGTAAGTATAAGGTATAAGTAATGTAATAGGCAGCCTTATTTATTTAGTGGAAGGCACTACATTACTGTATATGATATATGATATGCCAGCATCATGTACAGCACTATATACCTCTCTGTATGGAGAGCGTAGGTAATTGATAGGCCTGGACAAACTCAACCCCTGGTATTGAGTGTCAGTGTAAGTCGTCCATTCACGCCTCCGCTCCAGACCACAAACGCCCTGGACTCCAGTGAAGGTCTGCCAAGCTCAGCTGAATATTTATGTGTACACAGAGAGAGAGAGGAAGAGAGAGAGAGTGGAACTGCGGTCCAATGTAACCTCCCTCCCTCCCGCTCCCCCTCCACCTCCCTCTGTCTCTGTCCATCTCTCCCTCTCTCTCTCTCCCTCCCTCCCTCCCTCCCTGGGGAGCTAGGGAATAGTACAGCCGGCAGGGATAGAAAGAGAACATGACAGACAGTGCTCTCGCCCCCTCTCTCCCTCGCCTCCCCCCCCCTCCCCACCCGCCTCACTGGAGAGCTGGGCAATAGCAGGGAGCGAAAAAAGAGAGAGCATGCTGTGACACATGTCAAGTCGCATGGCCCCACAGAACGACGACGACTCATCGCGTGAGAGTCGGAACTGAGATTATTATACAGGGCTTATATATTTTTGACACTCTTATGACATGACCACTCGTTCTCCATTCCTCACCAGTTGGCAGTGCCATATCGTCAACGGGGGGGGGGTGGCGGGCGGGCGGACAGATTGCCGACCGTAGGCTGGTGGCGAGGAGGAGTCGTGCCCGTTTGGCGTACCATCTGCCAGCAGAGCGCGCGAGCGGGTCCATATGTGTGGTGTCATCATTAGCAAGACTGACTGGGCTAGATGTGTCACTTCTTCTAGTTCTGCCTGGTGTTGCCTCCTCCTCCTCCTCCTCCTCCTCCTCCTCGCGTGAGAGTCGTCTCACACTCTCTCGCTGTCTCCCGACGGCGTCTAACCCACTTCTCTAGCCTGAGCCTGATGATGCTGCAGATACTCTCTGATATATTAATAGCCTATTAATGTACGCCGTTTAGCTGACGCTTTTATCCAAAGCCACTTAGATTGCAGTGAGTGCAGACGTTTGTCAGTATATATGGTCCCAGCGGGAATCGAACCCCCCACGCCACGCTCTGCCAACTGAGCCACAGTGGACCACTCCTCCACCACTACTCTCTGCGTGCGTGCGTGTGTGTGTGTGTGTGTGTGCGCACGTACGTGTGTGTGTGTGTGTGTGTGTGTGTGTGTGTGCCTGCCTGCATTCATTTAAGCCTACGTGTCCCCTACCTCCTCCCTGTCCCTCTGTTTCCAAGTGTCTTTTAACACACTGGCCGTCCCCCTGAACAGAGCCCCCGCGTCAGCCTCCTCCGCCCCCCTGCCTGGCCTCGTCTTGGGCTTCGGCAAAAAAAAAAAAAACTGGCACATCCATGTCCCAGGGCGAAGCCTCCTCTCTCTTCCTCCTCCTCCCTCGTTCCCTGATCCGCAGCAGCCATATGGGGGATGATTCATTGTCGTCTCCGAGTGGCTCGAGCTCCACACACACACACACACGCACACGCACACCGGGGGTTTGATTGAAAACTCAGACCGCTCCGGTTATTTGAAAAAGGCGATACGAGATGTAAGCCGCTGTGTAATTGTGAGCGACTGAGCGTATTTTCCCCGACTTCCCCCACAACCCCCTGCAGCTCCCGGTTCTGGGACGATCTGGGCACCAAACCGCGATTGGTTACTTCGCTATACATGAAGCACGCCTCGCTTAGGCCCCCATGTGTACCGTATGTGCTGTTAGCCTGGAGCCACAACAGGCTTATACACATACAGGACACCACAAAGCCTCATACATAGTATAGTATGCCTCCGCGAAAAACACACTCGGGGGTGTGTGTGTGTGTGTATATATAGAGAACATACGCCATTTAGCTGACGCTTTTATCCAAAGCGACATACATACATTACATATCCATCTTTCAGTATAGAGGGTCCCAGCAGGGAACCCACCACCTAAGCGTTGTTGGCGCCGCGCTCTACCGACTGAACCACAGAGGACCGCGTGCGGCGTAGGACATCCTTTATTCTTTAGCTCAGCTACCTTCCCTCCATTCCTTCCCTCTCCTTCTCCTCTCCTCTCGCTCCCTCTCTCCCTCTCTCCCTCTCCCTCTCCCTCTTCCTCTCCTCTCCCTCCCTCGGTTCTACCAGTCTGTCGGTGTGCCAGCTTGTTGTCAGCCAGTCTACATACTCGGTGGCTGTGGCTCTGGTCGTGGCTGCGTTCCATTGCAGATTCCAGATTAGTGTCTGGGGCGCTGATGAGGGGTGTGTCAGCTGGAGCCTGGAGCTGGGAGGGGGGGAGGGAGGGGGGGAGGGGGGGGGAGGGCCCAGTAGGCCCATGGCCGGGCCAGCCAGGGCTCTGTAATGAATGACATAATTGGCATCCAGAGCATTCAGAGGGAGGGAGGGAGGGAGGGTGGGGGGGGGGGGGAGGCAGGCAGAGGGAGGGAGGGGGAGTGATGGAGCCAGAGGAAGTATAACTGTAGATTAGAACTGTGGTTTGACAGAGTCTCTGGTGTGTGTGTGTGTGTGTGTGTGCGTGCGTGCGTGCGTGTGTGTTTACATGCCTCCGTATGACTTGTTACACACACACACACACACACACTTTTACTACCCTAAACTTCTAACAGGCTCTATGTCTCTGTCATTGGCTGTGTGTGTGTGTGTGCCGCCAGGGAGGCGTGTGGATGTGGAGGGGAAGAGGAAGCCTTTTGTTTGTCAGTGGAACAATGCTGTGAATGAGACAGTGTGGGGCTGAAACAGGAGTCAAAACAGGGCAGGGGTGACCGGGGGGGGGGGGGGGGGGGGCGTGGGCCTGCCTGCTTGCCTGCCTGCCTGCCTGCCGGTAATGGGTAACGGGATGCGGAGTGGGGGGCGGGTAGGGTGGGGTGTGTGTGTGTGTGTGGGAGGGGGCGGGCGGGGGGGTTCAACAGCAAAGCATGGTTTGGGTCATAGCACAAGGCCCTGGGCAGGAATCATGCAGTGAGATGTGTGTGTGTTTGCGTTTGCGTACTGCGTACTGCGTGCTGTGTCTGTGTCTGTGTCTGTGTCAGTGCTGCATAATGCATACTTAGCTCAGGCCCCGGGCCCCTGATGATTCACATGCTTAGTATTCAAATGTATTGATTGTAAGTCGCTTTGGAATAAGGCGTCTGCTAAATGCCAAAAATGTAAAAAAATGTAAAATGTAACTTTGACTTCTTAAGCCGTAAACTACCTCAGAGTCCATTGTCCTGACATGGGGCTTTTTCCTTGGTGTTTTCCCAAACCCCCTCTGTTAAGTTCAATGCACTTACTGGGTGTGGCCCTATAGTATAGTATAGTTCTAGTATAGCGTCTGTCTATTCTATTGACAGGCAACACTCCTTTCCACTCATGTTCTCATCCTCCTAGCTAGCTGACACCTTCCTGTCAGAGTGTTTCTGGAGTGATCGATGAACAACGATAACTCTCACACACTCTCACACACTTCTTGTTACGGTTAATGTTGTCGCCTTCATCATCCACACACACACACACGTACAGACAGACAGACACACACAGACACACACAGACACACACACACACACACAGACACACACAGACACACACAGACACACACACACACACACACACACACACACACACACACACACACACACACACACACACACACACACATACACATACCCATACCCATACAGACACACACACAGATACAGACACACACACACACACACACACACACACACACACACACAGCCCCCCTGGGTGTGGGTTAGTTCCTGCTCGGGGTGAGCGGCTCCCAGGACATTGAACCCTGTTGTGTGCTGAGCTGCAGGAGGATCTGGTTGTGGAGGCCTGGGGGCTGCAGGCCTGCCTGTCTCACAGCCCTGTGGTGGGGAGGGAGAACAACAAGAAGATCATTTCTCTGCAATGATTTGTCACTTGAGAGCGAATTGGCCTTTGTTCGATGGCTGGGTGGGTGGGCGGGTGGGTGGGTGGCAGTTAGTGTTGTCTTAATGTTTAATGCTGAGAGAGACTGCAACCTTTTTCGTTGCGAACTAGAACATTTCCCAGTAAACAGTGTCTTCGCCACAGTGTTGGCTGTGCAAATATTTATCAACATAATGTGTGTGAATGAAATGCCATTTAGGATAGCAATGGCTTCACCGAGAAGTATGCGCGCACACACACACACACACACACACACACACACACACACTTTTACTACCCTTAACATCTAATAGGCTCTATGTCTCTGTCGTTTGCTGTGTGTGTGTGTGTGTGTGTGTGTGTGTGTGTGTGTGTGTGTGTGTGTGTGTGTGTGTGTGTGTGTGTGTGTGTGTGTGTGTGTGCGTGTGTGTGCGTGTGTGTGTGCGCGCCCAGAAAAAGGAGAGAGGAGAGAAGAGAGAGAGAGGAGAGAGAGAGGAGAGAGAGAGGAGAGAAGAGAAGAGGGAGGAGAGAACAGCAAACCTAGACTAGAATAACCTGAGACTCCCTGCCTGCGCCATGACTCTCTCTATGAGCCCTGACCCCCCACTATGACATACTGCTAACTTGACCTTTGTGGCAAGCAGGCAGGCAGACAGGCAGACAGGCAGACAGGCAGACAGACAGACAGACGTCATCCTATCCCGAGGTGTCACTGTGAGTGTCCTCTCTGAGTCAGTGACTGGGCCATCAGGTAGAACCCCCCCCTCCCTCCCCCTGGAGAAGATGACACAATGTCTGTCTGGGCTACTAAGTGGCTACTGTGTCTCCGCTCCCGCTTTGATGTGGAGGAGAGAGGAGAGTTAACCTTCTTCACTGGTTTGGCCGGCGAGGTTTGGTTTAGATGGTTTGGACATGTGGGACGTGTAGCACATTTAGCCGCCTGTTCGCCTTGGTCATCTTGAAAGTGTCTAGACTCTAGTTGGGGGATGTTATTCCTCCATACATCCATACATACATACATACATACATTATTCATTCATTCATACATGAATGGCAAAAAATGAGACTGTGTGTCTCTTTAGCTATTCACTGAAATGATAAAACGCAATGTCTTCTTAGCCCATGTGGCGCTGTAGTTACTAGAGTTGACCCTGGGATTTGTGAGGGATGGAGGAGGATTAGATGCATAAGCAGCACATGCACACACACACACACACACACACACACACACACACACACACACACACACACACACACACACACACACACACACACAGTCAGACCACCAACAGGGAATCCCCTCACAAGAGGCTTATAGGAGGAACTCCTGGTGCTCTGTCTGCCATATGGGTCAGCTGCTCCTGTGCTGACTTAGCCTCCCCCAGGGCTGGGCCAGTCTGACCCCAGGGCCGGGCCGTTCTGACCCCAGGGCCGGGCCGTTCTGACCCCAGGGCCGGGCCGGTCTGACCCCAAGGCTGGTCCCTGCCTCCCAGGTTAACGCCACAGGAGGCTCGGCTGTCAGCCCGGGGAACTGAACACAAACCCCAGCCAAGCTGTATACATCCAGCTAATATCAGCTTTCTATAAGCTTAATATTTAATACAAGCTTTAATATAATATTATTAGGAACCATAATATAAGCTTTAGGTAGTATGTGAGTGATTGTGGTTCATGAATGAGGGCAAATCTCAGTCACCCCCCACCCTGACAACAACCCAACCATCCGAATTATAATTGTCAGACTTTTGGGGGTGAAAAGTTCACCGATAAATAATGCAGGATGTTTGGTGTAAAGAAGACACTCAACAGTCACCCCACGGAGAGTGTGACAGTATGACGAATGAGTGCTTCCTTGTTCTCTCGTATTCCTTTCTTCCCCCCCATATCTCTTGCCCTCTCCCCATCACTCTTTCTTTTCTCTCTCCCTCTCTCTCTCTCCCTCTCTCTCCCATCACTTGTTCTCTCTCTCCCTCTCCCCTATCACTCTCTCTTTCCCTCCCCCTCTCTCTTTCCCTTCACTCTCTCTTTCCCTTCACTCTCTCTTTCCCTCCCTCTCTCCCATGTTACACCAGGTTCAGGTGATATTCAGTGTAGTGTACCTTTACTCATGGGGTCATGTAGAGTTTACGAGACTCACCTTCAAAACTCCCATGCTGAGTGGTCTATCCCATCTGCTGTGTGTGTGTGTTGTGTGTTGTGTGTGTGTGTGTGTGTGTGTGTGTGTGTGTCTGACTGTCTGTGTATGCACTTTCAGATTGTCCTCTTTACATGCATGGTTGCCCTCACATCAACCTGTTTTAGGATTCTGAACATCTGTCAAACCTCAACCCCCCCCCCCCCCCCCCCCCCCAAATCAGCCATAGCTGCACTAAACTAGGATTTCTTTTTTTCTCTGTCAATTGTTTTAGAGGTAATGGTAGTAGTCGCAGTTCCCTTTATTTTTTTTACATTTAACTATCTAACTTCCTCTCATTATCACCTTGCCATTATCTTCCTTCATAGTTAATGGTGGCTCTCCTACCATCAAAATGGACTGGACTGACTCATATAGCGCCTTATTCCAAAGCAGAATCAGGCCCATCAGGCCCCTCAGTCCCAGGTCCACAAGGCCCCCAGCCTTAGCACCATCAGGCCCAGCAGAGGACTACTCTACCAGCTTTGAGCCAGCTTCTCTAAGGCTGTTGAATGAGATGGGCAGCACTACCATGTAGGCCTAGGTGGTCTTGATTGTAGTGGTTGATGTACATGAACATGTAGGCTATGTCATGATGATATATAAAAAAAATATAACACTATATTATAGTGTTCTCTTGTTCACTAAAACGTTGTACTCTAGTGTGCTATTAAATGTGCTTATATGCTGTTTTGCGCTGATTATTATGTGTGTCACACCACAAAGAAGTTCTTTCAGGAAATATTAAACGAGTAGGCTGATACTAACGACTAACCTAACGATGAGTCCCACTCTGCAGAGCGTTAAGTGTTACTGCCGTGGCTCTCTCCTCCGCCGGCTCCTGTATCGCTCCCTTTGTGCTTCTGCTCCGCTCATTGGCCAGAAAAACGCCCAACCCTGCCCGGTAACAGAGCCCTGTGAGAGGTCATTGATGTGTTGAAAAGAGGCTTTCCCCCCCTGTGTGGGGGAGACAGTGGGGAGGGGGGGGGGGGGGGGGAGACAGTGGAGCAGTGTGCAGGTAATCTCATAATCCCTATTAGGATTAAGTAACAGGAGAGCCCCAGGACTGCGTTCTCTACCCACCTCCCAGGTTAGCACTGCCATATCAGTTTAGCATACTCTCTCTCTCTTTTTCTCTTTCTCTCCCTCTTTCTCTCTTTTCTCACTCTCTCTCTTTCTGTCTCTTTTCTCTCTCTCTCTCTCTCTCTCTCTCCCTCTTTCTCTCCTTCTTTCTCTCTCTCTCTCCCCCTCTTTCTCTCCTTCTCTCTCTCTCTCCCTCTCCCACTCTCTCTCTCTCTTTCTTTCTCTCTCTCTCTCTTTCTCTCTCTCTCTCTCTCTCTCTCTGGTAATGGGAGTGCTGCGAGTCAGGTGTCTGTCCGTGGGGTTACGACCCCCCACCTGCATGGTTACCACCTCTCCTCCAGGTCATCGGGCCGTGAACCACTAAGGTGTGACCTGAGGCCTGCATCGCTGCATCTCGTCCTCTGCTCAGCCTCACATGAACCTTATCTAAAGCCAAGCTATACGTCATTTACTACAGTATATTTGTTGTTGTTATGTCAGACGGCAGGGTTATATGACACACAGTATGCATTAAGCCTGTTGACGCTGTCGGTTGGTCTGAATCACACAGAGGAGGGTGTTGTTGACACTGAGTTCGGAGTACGGTTACAGTTCTATCCTCTGCTGCCTCTGCCAAGACCATGACCTTCTCCTTCTACAACATTTGTCGTCATCGTCCTACCCCCCCCACCCCCCCCCCCCCCACACACACACAGACACACACACGCACACCCCTCCCCGTTTGACATGATCACATCCATTTGGCCCCAGCAGGATGTCTTGTTGTCGAGCGCAGACTGTTGGCGTCTGTCCAGAGCTCCCCGCAACTGTTTGTCCCTCCAGTGTAATTTCCCCCCAGACGAGCTGATTGGTAGCTTTCACCGAGTCATTCGGTCTGCCTGTCCTGATTGCCTCTGTCATGTTGTGATTCCGTCTTGTTTGGCTGTGTCATTTGGGGCAATTTCCTGGTTGCACAATTTGAACGTAATTTCCTCTCCTCTGACCTCCCTGGTTCTGCTGCTGTAGGGCTTTTACCCGTGTCATTTTGGTCCGTGGCGGTTTCGGTCCCTGTCTGTCTGTCTGATGTCTGTCTGTGGCATTCCTGGGTGGTTCGTCTATTTCCACATTGTCTCTGGGTCAGGAGTGCTGGGGACTGTGAGGTGTGGATGTGTGTTTAGGTGGGGGGGGTCTTTTGGGGGGTTATGGGGAGGGTGAGGTGTGGATGTGTGTTTGGTGGGGGGGGTCTTTTGGGGGGTTGTGGGGAGGGTGAGGTGTGGATGTGTGTTTGGTGGGGGGGTCTTTTGGGGTGTTGTGGTGAGGGTGAGGTGTGGATGTGTGTTTGGTGGGGGGGTCTTTTTGGGGACAGTGTGACAGTGGGTTTGACAGGCTGGCTTCTCCTGCCGTTGCTGTGACACAGGTGGAGTCAGTGGGCTTCTTCACTGTCAGGATTGAAAGCGTGTGTGTGTGTGTGTGTGTGTGTCCGTGTGTGTTTGTGTTTGTGTGTGCCACCACCTGCCCTGTTGTCACTTTTTCCCCCTTCAGTTAGAGTCAAACCACACAGAAAAACAGACTTTAGAGCACGAACACAAACTAACCTTCCACCTCCCAATAGGTTTTGAAAACAGTAAAACTGCTACATACAACGACACCTCCCTCCCCATTCACTACATGACTGCATGACCGACCCTGTATGAGACTCTCTGAATGTTGTCAGGCAGCATACCTAAGCATAGAGGCAGGGCTGTGTTATGACTATAAGCAGTAAGACGTTTGTGCGTGCGTGCGTGTGCGTGCGTGTGTGTGTGTGTGTGTGTGTGTGCGTGCTTGTGTGTGTGTTATAGGAATAGAAAGCGCCCTCTCACCTGCTCCTAGCTCTTCAGCCTGCATAAATGATGACCACAGGGAGTCTGAAGCTTTGAAAAGTGTCTGTGTGCGTGCACACCATGTCTGTGTGTGTGTGTGTGTGTGTGTGTGTGTGTGTGTGTGTGTGTGTGTGTGCATGTCTGTGTGGGTGTGTGGGTGTGGGTGCCGACACCATGACAGATGCACAGAGACCAGGGAGAGAGTGAGTGAGCTGCATACCACAGCTTTGAGTAATGAGGTGGTCCATCACAGCAGAGCATTCCCAGGGTCCTGTCTGCCTGCATGACTGTCTGCCTGCTTGCTAGCCTGCCTGCCTGCCTGTCTGCATGACTGTCTGCCTGCTTGTCTGCCTGCCTGCCTGCCTGCCTGCCTGCCTGCCTGCATGACTGTCTGCCTGACTGCCTGCTTGCTAGCCTGCCTGCCTGCCTGCCTGCTTGTCTGCCTGCCTGCCTGCCTGCCTGCTTGTCTGCCTGCCTGCCTGCCTGCCTGCTTGTCTGCCTGCCTGCCTGCTTGTCTGCCTGCCTGCCTGCCTGCTTGTCTGCCTGCCTGCCTGCCTGCCTGCCTGCCTGCCTGCTTGTCTGCCTGCCTGCCTGCCTGCCTGCCTGCCTGCTTGTCTGCCTGCCTGCCTGCCTGCCTGCTTGTCTGCCTGCCTGCCTGCCTGCCTGCCTGCCTGCCTGCCTGCCTGCCTGCCTGCCTGCCTGCCTGCCTGCTTGTCTGCCTGCCTGCCTGCCTGCCTGCCTGCTTGTCTGCCTGCCTGCCTGCCTGCCTGCTTGTCTGCCTGCCTGCCTGCCTGCCTGTCTGCCTGCTTGTCTGCCTGCCTGTCTGCCTGCTTGTCTGTCTGCCTGCTTGTCTGCCTGCTTGCTTGCTAGCCTGCCTGCCTGTCTGTCTGTCTGCCTGCTTGCTAGCCTGTCTGCCTGTCTGCCTGTCTGTCTGCCAGGGTAAAGGATCTGTTCCTTCCCTGTGTGTGTTGTCCTCCAGTGGCTCACTAAGAGGAGACTCACTAATTAGACGTCCATCTTAGCCTGCCTGTCTGTCTGCCTGTCTGTCTGTCTGTCTGTCTGTCTCCCTGCCTGCCTGCCTGCCTGTCTGTCTGTCTGTCTGTCTAGTTTGTCTGCCTTCCCTGTGTGTTGTCCTCCAGTGGCTCACTAAGAGGAGACGTCCATCTCAGCCTGCCTGTCTGTCTGTCTGTCTGCCTGTCTGTCTCCCTGCTTGCCTGCCTGCCTGCCTGTCTGTCTGTCTGCCTGTCTGTCTGTCTGTCTCCCTGCTTGCCTGCCTGCCTGCCTGCCTGCCTGTCTAGTTTGTCTGCCTTCCCTGTGTGTTGTCCTCCAGTGGCTCACTAAGGGGAGACGTCCATCTCAGCCTGTCTGTCTTGTCTTCGTGCAGCGTCAGCCCTTTCTGTTACACCGCTTGTCAAGGTGCTCATTCATGTTGTTTCAGGTGTGTTATGGGTTGTGACACTGACGCACACACACACACACAGACGCTCCACCGAGACTCCTCCAGGCTCCATAATGAGCGCAGAGGTCATGGAAAGAACCCACCCACCCACACACCCAAACACACACACACACACACACACACACACACACACACACACACACACACACTCTCCTCCACTCCCACTACTCTCACATCAGCACCTTCCTCTGGTCTGTAACGACAGGTCAACTGGGTCCCTGCGGTTGCATCTCCTTGGAATGTCTCCTAGTCCCTGGAATGTGTCCTAGTCTCTGGGAATGTCTCCTAGTCCCTGGGAATGTCTCCTAGTCTCTGGGAATGTGTCCTAGTCCCTGGGAATGTCTCCTAGTCTCTGGGAATGTGTCCTAGTCTCTGGGAATGTCTCCTAGTCCCTGGGAATGTGTCCTAGTCTCTGGGAATGTCTCCTAGTCTCTGGGAATGTCTCCTAGTCTCTGGGAATGTCTCCTAGTCCCTGGGAATGTGTCCTAGTCTCTGGGAATGTCTCCTAGTCTACACAGTGATGTACTGGGGCCAGAGTAGGGAGGTCCGTCGGTCCGTCTGTCTGTCTGTCTGTCTGTCTGTCTGTCTGTCTGTCTGTCTGTCTGTCTATTTGGGTGGATGCTTAGACGTTAGTTTATCAGGATCCATATTAGCTGTTTCTACAGCAGAGCTGCTGCAGCTGTTCTGTCCACACACCCTGGTGGTAGACGGAGGGGCGAGGGAACGAGAAACGAAGGTGTAATTTGTGGTGGGGGTGGCCGATGTGGTTGTCTGTGTGTCTGTGTGTCTGGCTGGCTGGCTGGGTGCTGAGAGTCCTGCTCTGTCCACACGTAGCAGAGGGAAACATAACACTTGTCGTCCTGAGTGGGGGGGTCCAGCTTTGTTGTCCGCAAATGTAGTCCGCTAGAAGGGTCTATCCCGAGGCTGCCTCTGCGGAAGAGAGTCCGTTCTCAGTGAACTCCCCCAGTGAAACGAGGGTTAAATACAAAGATAATATCAGTAGGGTGAAATAGGAATACCAGTGCCCTGTTACGACTGTGAGCGAGGACCGCACACTCCATCCAAGTCATGTAGGTCTTGTCTCGCGGTTGTTGGTGCGCTCCGGTGGTTCCCCGTGGTTCCCTGTGGTTCTCCAGCATCTGGGCTAATGCCTTCACGTTCTCCTGCTGCCTTTAAGAGCTCACAGCGGGAGAGAGAGAGGGGTTTAGAGAGAGAGGGATGAGGGAGGGATAGTGAGGCAGAGGGAAAGATGGAGGGAGGGATAGTGAGGGAGAGGGAAAGATGGAGGGAGGGATAGTGAGGGAGAAGGAAAGATGGCGGGGGGGGGGGATGAATGGAGTGATGGCGGGAAAGAGAGAAACGGAGAGAGAGCGAGGGAGACGGAGTGATGTACGTTCTGCAGGCTCTCTCTCTCTAATGAAAGCTATTGTTTGTTGGCTAACTTGGCTTGGCTGTGTGATGGAGGGAGGAGGGAGAGAGGGGGGGCAGTGAGAGAGGAGAGAGGAGGGAGAGAGGGGGGGAGGGAGAGGTGGAGAGAGAGAGAAAGAAAGAGAGAGATGCTGTTGAAAGTTGTGTGTTGGCTAACTTGGCTTGGCTGTGATGTTCACCTCGGGGACCCTGCTTCATGCAGGAGGAAGGAACGCTCGTCTGCTGAATATTTTACAAGGGAGCCTCTTAAACCGCTCTGCGAGACCGTAATGTCAGGGTAAGCACGGTCGGGGGGGGGGAATTGTTCCGCGGTTACCCAGGGCAACCATAACGTCGGGGGGGCCCCGAGCCAGATATATTCACACAAAAATAATTGAGCTGTTAAACCGGCGAAGAGAGCAGCACCCACTGCCCACCCCCTCCCCCCCAAAAAAGTGAGGTTATCGAAAGAAATGCAAAGTGTTATTGAAAGCAGAGCAGGGATCTGAGGGAAAGGTTGTGTCGGCGTGTGTCACGATATATTTATCTCTCTGATTCTGAGTACTGGAGTAGTTAGAGGGATGACGTTTGAGTGGAGCTAGTTAGCCGCCCCCATAGGCCGATGTGTGTCCTCTGCCTAGCTAGCGCTAGCATTGCCTGACAGTTCCACAATTTGACGCCAGTCTTCAAAGAGCCACACAGCCTCTGATCCACCGAGCTATTACAATATTTACACTCTCGGTGTGTGTATTTTAAGATGTTCCACATCGAATACATAATTCAAGTGTCTGGTAAATGTTATGTTTTCAGTTTTAAGTGTGTCGTGACGACAAACAAAGTCTTTTTTTTTGTGTGTGTTTTTTTTAACCCTTGAATCATCTCACGTCTCGCCTCTTCTTCTCCTCCTCTTCTTCTCTTACAGTCCTGTGTGCGAAGAACCTGTCAAAGAAAGACTTCTTCCGTGAGTAAACCTATTAATACACACACACACACACACACACTCTATTCTGGTCCCTGTGATCTCACAGTCATACTGGGGTTGTCAGAGAGCCTGCCGCTGGCTTTTGAAGCCTTCAGTTAATAGCGTCCCACGGGACCTGTCTGTCATGCGCACGCACGCACAAACGCACACACACACACACAGGTCAGTTAAGAGTCCCATAGGACTTGTCTGTTACATGGGTTGAAGTGTGTACAGAAAGGCCACACACACACACACACACACACACACACACGCAGACAAAGGTCAGTTAGTGTCCCATAGGACTTCTCTGTTACATGGGTTGATGTGTAGAAAGACCACACACACACACACACACACACACACACACACCCCTCTGACAGCTGCTAGACAACAGTTTTACAGTAACAAGAGCTTGACCAAGAGGAAAGGGTTAATACCACAGAGGCATAACAGACTCCATGTCAGCCAGGGGAGGCTGGCGGAGGTAGAAATCGGAGGGACGGGCTCATTGTAATGCATGGCATGGGATGAGGAATGTGTTTGATACCATTCCTCATTCTGTTCCATGCATTTACAATGAGCCGTCCTCCAATTTCTGCCTAGCGGATGGAAGGTCTCCGAGAAAGTCATATATGTGATATTGTTGTGGTACAATGATGTCGCTAGTACCATTTTGGTAAGCTTATGGTAAAGTACCTCCATATTCAGTAGTTTCCCAGATATGAGACACACAACTACGTCTCACACTAGAATACCTATGAGAAGACGTCATGACCTCACCCCCCCCCCCCCCCCCCCCACGACACGCCTCTCAGTAATTGCTGTAGTTTAGGGTTTTGGAGCCCGATTGTAACAACAATCACCACCTTTGAAGCCCACGGGTTTGTTACTCATCCCCCTTGAAACAGTGTTCATTTACTGTGTGTAGGAGTGGGGTTTAAGGTGCAGTTTCCTGTAAATCACATACCCGCGCACGCAGACACACACACACACACACACACACACACAGAGAGGGAAGTCCCTACTACATCCCCGCCAGGATACGGGTGAATGTGACTGAACAGGTTTGCCCTGTCTGAGGTATCATGCCCAAACCATACACACGCACACGCACACACACACACACACACACACACACACACACACACACACACACACACCATGTCATTACTCAGGCATGCTGAGTGACTAGTAGCCCTTATCAGATTCCCAAAGAGTAAGATGATACGCAAGCGTTGAAAGACCGCGCTTCTCGACTTGCGCAACGTCGAGCCAAACAACTACCGTAAACACACACACACACACACACACACACACACACACACACATTTACACATTTCCTCTCTGTGTTGATAAGTGCATGAGTCATGCTGTGTCAATAAAGTTCTATTGAGAATGTTTGTATTTCGATGCCAACTTGTGACCCAGGCTTGTGTGCCGTTACCTCGACAACAACATCTCATTCATTTACCCTAGAAAAACATCATTCATCCTCTCTCCTTCATTCATCATCATGCATCATTCATTTTGGCTCATCTTTTGACTCAGGTATCCTCCATTTTGGCTCCTCCTCCACAGGGCTGCCGGACCCCTTCGCCAAGGTGGTGGTGGACGGCTCGGGGCAGTGCCACTCCACCGACACCGTCAAGAACACGCTGGACCCCAAGTGGAACCAACATTACGACCTGTGAGTCACCGGGGACGTCTAGAGCGGAGGGACCCCCTCTTGGGAACCCTGCCTACCTATCCTTCTGTCCTCCTACTGTCATCCTACTGTCTTATCTCCCTAGATAGGCCTAACTAAAGGGTTGCATGAAGCCTCATTTCTATGTCACCAACAGCTGTTTACATTATCAGGGTTTTCTCAGGTATTCCACTGCCACAACCCTGTCACAGTGTCGCACCCACCTTGCGATCAGATCCCACGGGCGGCCATTTTGTGCCAAAACAGCTGCCAGTTGCCACATAGACATACATCCATCCCTCCTCCCATTGTAAATGCCCCAGAACCGCAAGGGGAATAGTTTCATGCATGTTTCCTGTATGGTTTTTCAATGGTGTCATTGGGTTTTGGTTTCACGGCCCCGGCTGGCGCTAGTTAGTACGTGCTGCTATGATAAGTGTGAGAGGAATGTGCCTTACCCTCCCTTTCCCCTGTTAAAGTGTTGCAGTAACACCCATCATAAACCATAAACCGTTTTAGGTCCTTTAACATGAGAAACAGTTTAGAATCCACGCTGAAAACTGTACTATATATCTTGAACTATAGGCTACATCTTGACTCTCCCCTCCTAAAGCCCTCTTCATCCCCGCTACCCCCCCTTGTACAGTTTCTTCTCTACTGTAAAAAAGAAAAAAGTAATTCTACCTTCTTCTCACATTGTGACTGCTAATACCCTCTGGTCCTAGCATAGATTTGTTTTTATTTTGATGATCTCTCTATAGATGATTCACTTAGACAAATGTACTTTTGTTGTAAGTCGCTTTGGATAAAGGCGTCTGCTAAACATCTCAAATGTAAATGTATACTCTCTCTGAACCCTCACCGTTGGGACTGAATTGCTGCACCCCATTCCTCCAACCCTCCCCTGAAGAAGTATGCACTTGTGATCTTCCCTCATTATTGGGTTTAAAAGCATAGGATTGGCCTCAGCGTGGGCTCGAACACCAATCCCTTCCCAATCTAAATCCATGTTCGGGGGAGTGCACAAGTGCGTACTTCAGGGGCCGGGTGGGGAATTGGGTCACAGCCTACAGTGTTGTGTTTTCAGACAGACAGACAGACAGACAGAGTGAGTGGGCCATGTGTTCTGAATGTTCCCGATGCGGAGTTCTGTTCTGTTCGGTCTACATACTGTTCTAGCGAATAATCACAGCGGGACTCAAACGATGAGAGAAGGAGAGGGAGAGAGAATTGCGGGGGGAGGGGGGGAGGGAAGGAGGGGGAGTGAATTGCGGCGGGACAGTGAAAGAGAGGGGGAGTGAAAGGAAGGGAGGAAGGGAGGTAGACAGAATGGGGGAGGGAGGAAGGGAGGGAGTGTGCAAGGGAGAAAGGGAGGGAGGGAGGGAGCGAGCGAGAGGGCATAAGGGAAGGGGAGAGATATATGGGGAGAGAGACCGAGAGAGAGAAAAAAGAGAGGGGTAAGGAAAGCATTGGGAAACTATGCAGCAAATGTGGATATCTTGGCACCCTGCCACTATGAGCAGATTGAATAATACAGGGAATCTACGTTACCTCATCAATTAGGTCAAAAAAAAGATCAAAACAAAACATTGGGTTTGGCGTTGCAGGAGGAACAAATATCTGTTGGATATCCTTCAGCTTCACACACCAACGGAGCGGCGAGTGTGTTGTGTTGGCTTGTTTTGGTGTGTCCTTTTTTTGTGTCTGCATGTGTGTGTGTGTGTTTGTGTGTGTGTTTGTGTGTGTGCCTGCGTGCGTGTGTATGCTCACACACTCCGAGAATGACAGGGTGCCAAGTTGGCAGCCTGTCAGTCTCAGAGTGTGTGAGCATACATGCACGCACGCACACACACACACACACACACACACACACACACACACTGCCAACACTCCACACCTCCACACATCCCCCAGTCAGACATGGGGATCAGACAGATAAGAGGTGGTGTGTGTCTCTGTGTGTGTGTGTGTGTGTGTGTGTGTGTGAGAGATGGAGTCACTTATGTTCTCCCAGGCAGCCTTGCTCCCTACAGAGATCAGTCACGGATCGTGAATTCGTGCTGTATTTCAGCCGATGAAAAGGTAGTCGATGGATTTTAATGACTGATTTGTATTCACCCTGCTTAGTGCCGTCTCCAATGTAGCGTTTACGTCTTCCATTTAAGCGAGTGATTATGACATTCTCTCTCTGTCCCGGAAGGCTCATCTAGCCCCAGCTGGAGGGCGGCGGGGGGGGTGCAATCCTCGTGTGCTATCCTCCCACTCAACTGGCAGACTGACTGACTGGCAGACTGACTGAGTAGTTGACTGACTGACTGACTGGCTGACTGACTGACTGACTGGCAGACTGACTGAGTAGTTGACTGACTGACTGACTGGCAGACTGACTGAGTAGTAGACTGACTGACTCACTGGCAGACTGACTGGCAGACTGACTGGGCACCAACTGGGACGTTACTAAAGTCTCCCAGTGTGCCACCCAAGCTAACCTAACTAGTAACCAGATTGACAGGAGGAAAGGATTCATATAATAATATGAATATGAATATGAATAATAATACTAATAATAATATATTCCATTCAGCAGATACCTTTATCCAAAGCGACTTACACTACAGTGAGTACATACGGCAGTACACATTTGTTTGTATATACGGTACATCACAACAAATGTCATTTGTTTGGTCCCAACTGGAATCGAACCCCCAACCTAAGCGTAGCTTGCGCCATGCCGGGGCACACAGGAACATGGTATGGGAGAGGTGACACACACCAGTATGACTGACTGGCAGAGGCAGAGGTCTTCAGTCAGACACTGTTTTATTTTATAAGTAGTACTTAGGCTACTCAAGCCTACCCAGTTATATTTAGCTCTGTGCTCAGATGAGTGGGTTTCCTTGCTCTCACACTCTCTCTCTCTCTCTCTCTCTCTCTCTCTCTCTCTCTCTCTCGCTCTCTCTCTCGCTCTCTCTCTCCCTCCCTCTCCCTCTCCCTCTCCCTCTCTCCCCCTAAGTGGTTTCTCCTCCTCCCTCATAATTTGCTAGTCGCTGGCTCTACCGGC
>NC_137675.1:21007945-21015445 GCF_963989245.1 Nansenia antarctica
ACAGAGTTTACTCAGTCCATTGCTTGTTGAAATGTTTGCGATGGTTAGTGTCCCCAGGTTCATGTGTATATATTATATTATTACACATGAATGTGAATGTGAACACGTCGCATTATGTCATGGAAAATAAACTATTATGGGGTGGCAGTTGCTAGGCCAGAAAGCACAGCACAAGGAAGTTGTACTCACACACACACACACACACACACACACACACTGCACATTCAGTTTTGGCACTAAGTGCATTGCCCCTGTGTTGTCCTGACTGTGTTGTCCTGACTATGTTGTGTGTGTTCCTGACTGTGTTGTGTGTGTTCTTGTTGGCGTCTCCAGAGCAGAGAACCACCCAGCAGGGGCAGGTGTACTTCCTCCACACTCAGACTGGCGTCAGCACGTGGCACGACCCCCGAGTGCCCAGGTATGGACCCCCAACCCCCCCCCCCCACACACACACACACACCACCCCCACCCACTCAAAGCACGCTTCCTTACTTACTTCCTTTCCTAAAGGAATGACTGATCTCTGAGGTGATTGGACTACTGAACTAGCCCTGTTGCTTTGACCAATTCCATCTTTCTCAGATCAGTGAAAGCCGAAGAGAGGAATGAAGGAAGGAAGGAAGGAAGGAAGGAAGGAAGGAAGGAGGCATGGATGCATGTCTAAATGGAACATGGCCCTTTTACTTTCTTTCTTCACCACAGATCTAATCCCATCACGAGTCACGACCTAACATTTAATGTCACGAACTTTAAAAATGTTCAGTTGACCGCACCGCTACACGAGAGGAAAAACAACAACATGTTTGTTATTGATACGGTGTCGAAGCGAAGTCGATATCTGGTGGTGAAAAGGGGCTCTCTGAGGACGCCCCATCGCCTAAGGCTTTGGTGGGTTTTCGCCAGAGATATCCGCTGTCTGTATGATGTCATGATCAGCTGAGCAGGGCGTAGGCAGCTGTCCTTGTGAATGATTGGTCCTCCTTGGACAGTTAAACCATCGCTCAACAACGAGGCTTGGGTTTCAACGCCGAAGAATGCTGCTCTGTGGGGGAGATGATAGTTAGGGAATATCAGTCAAGTGGTTTCTCAGATGTCCTGTCTGACACCCATCCAATTCCTCTTAGTTTGAGAATTTCAGGCCCTCATGTCCTTTTTTATTTATTTTTGAACCAGGACGTTGCTATGCTTTCTGCTGTGCTCCTCTCGACGACCTGCTCGGTGAAATAACGTTACGATAAACGATTCCAGAAGTGGAAATTAGGGAATGGTTTTAAGATGCGATGCTGAAGCGACGCGTCAGGTTTGGAGGTGTACGACGGAAGCCCTTGTTGGAGTGAAGCGTTGGGTCGTTAGTGAGTGGTCGTTAGCGTGGAGCTGTGTTTAGAGTAGTGTCCTTTCCTTCGTCATTGATAGTTGTCCTGTTTTTAGATTGGTTTGTTACTTGAGTGAATAACTGAACTGAATGGTCAGAGTAGTTTAGTTACTAGCAGGGTGTGAATTTCTGGGGGGTTCAGGGGAGCTGAGCCCCCTTATAAGACATCAGGACCCCCACATAAGAATTGATATTTCAATGTAGGGGCTCCCCCTAAAAAGTCACAGTTATCTACGTTAAGCCCCCCCAGAATAGTTGACCCCCCCCACCCCCGCCCCCAAGTGGGTGTATAATTGGACCCCTGGTTACCCTGGTTACTAACTGTCCTCTCTCCTCTGCGTAGGGATCTGAGCAACGTGAACTGTGAGGAGCTGGGTCCTCTTCCGCCAGGCTGGGAGATACGCAACACTGCCACAGGCCGGGTCTACTTTGTGGACCACAACAACCGAACCACGCAGTTCACCGACCCGCGCCTCTCCGCCAACCTCCACCTGGTCCTCAAGTGAGTCCTACGCCAGCCAATCACAACTCCCAAACGGCCCCTAGCTCCTCCCCCTGTAAACGTTTGTGGAGATCTGATTGGATTGTGTATTCATTGTTTATCGACTGTTATTCTTTATTCTCGGTATCACTACGCTTGATATAGCCATTGCTCTTTTATGACCTACCGGATCTACTTCCCTATTGAGTCTCACTTTTTTTTGTTCTTGCTTTCTCTCTCTCTCTCTCCCCCTACTGTCCCTCTTCCTTGCTGTCTCGGTTTTCCTCTCTCCTCCCCCTCTCTCCCCCTCTCTCCCCCTTTTCCTATCCTCCTCTCTGTCCTGTTCTCTCCAACAGTCCCAGTCCAAACGGTTCCCGCGTGGCCATAGACAGCCAGAACACTAACCTCAGGTAACCTACCATACACACACACACACACACACACACAGTATCACATCAGCAACTTCAGAGGGTGACATGGATCAACACTGACACACTCTCCATCCAGCTGCACTTTCAGTGCAAACTCTGCGATCTTTCACTCCAAGCACACACACACACACATACACACACATACACACACACACCCACACTTGTCACGACAGCTACGGAAAAACGCTGACTGTGGCAGGGGTGTGTGTGTGTACCTTTCTCCAGTGTCGATTTTCACATGCGTCAGTATCACCTGGGTTCACCCAACTCACTCATTCACTCATATATATACACACACTCACTCACTCACTCACTCATATACACTCTCTCACTCACTCATATACACACACTCTCTCACTCACTCACTCATATACACACACACACTCTCTCACTCACTCATATACACACACTCTCTCACTCACTCATATACAGACTCACTCACTCACTCATATAAACACACACACACACACACACACACACACACACACTCACTCATATAAACACACTCACTCACTCACTCATATAAACACACTCTCTCACTCACTCATACACCCACTCACTCACTCACTCACAAACACACACACACACACACACACACACACACACACACACACACACACACACACACACACACACACACAGACTCCCAGTGCTGTCTGTCTGTGTTAGTCAGCCCAGCTGCCTCAGCTGAACCTGAGGTAATGGCTATGTACTATGAGAGGCCTCTGTGCTCTGGGCTGTGAGGAAACGGTAATGTGGTGCAGATGCTGCCGCTAGCCTGACCTAGCCTAGCCTCCTGCTCTCCTGTTAGCCAGCATGCTAGGGTATGGGTGAGTATGAGCTCTGGTATTTCAGACTCTCTCACACACACACACACACACACACATACACACACACACACACACACACACACACATACACACACTTAGGCATGCACGTTCATGTGCACGCAGACATACACACACTCACACTCACACACACACACACACACACGCACACACACACACACATACACACACTTAGGCATGCACGTTCATGTGCACGCAGACATACACACACTCACACTCACACTCACACACACACACACACACACACACACACACACACACACACACACGCACACACACACACACTCAGCAGCTGTTCAAACACCAGCCATGCACCATATACTCAGTGGAACAGTCGGGTTACCACGCTATTACCCACGCTGCTTTGCTACACGGTAAAGGCGGTTAGACGCGGCGAGGAGCAGCAGGTGAGGCAGGTTTTGGGTGTACAGTTCGACAGGCCGGTAAAAACAACGTTTTTCTAACGTTAGGGAACCCGACGTCGGCGCAGACGGAGAGAGCTTGAGTTTCTTTTTCCTTGTGAAAGAATGTGTTTCTTTTTTCACCGTCACTTTAATAAAGATTCTTGGGTCTGAATGAAGCCTTGCAATAACAAGCGTCTGTCTGGCACGAAACACGCGTGTTTGTGAAATCAACATCTGGTAATTCTGGACAAATAGCATCCATATGTGTCAGAATGGCCTCTGGCGGTGTGTTGTATTTCTAATGAGCAGTGTTGTTGCGTCAGTTAGCATCGTTTGCTAGCCGCTAGTTTGTTTCTTTATTGGGGAAGTTATTGGGGGAGTTATGAATCAGAATCGGTCGATTGCTTTTATTACATCCAACGTACAGGTACACAAGATTAAAATCTTTGGCTTAGATTCTTCAACATTGGCATATGACTAGTCATGGGGGTGGTGGGAGGGGGGGGGGGGGGATTGTTAAATTGTTTACTTTTTTAATAAGTCTAAATCTAAAGCAATGTCTATGCACTACGCAGACTTGCAACATTAGCCTGGATTTAATCACTTAATGTCACTCTGTTTTAGTTACGTAACAGTGTCGTGTTCGACCCTAGTCACACCTTTGGATACACATGCATGACGTCATCGCCCTGTTTTATTGTATTCAACCTTTAATGTTTAGTAGTGTGTAGTGTGCGACTCTCTGTAAGGATATCTGAGTGAGTACGCTATAAAAGCCGTGTGTGTTTCCGTGTAAAGATTTTTGATTCGAGTCGGGATACGCAGCACCTGTGCTTGAGCACGCCCGCGTCCAAGATGGCCGCCCGCCCAGGGGCCCTAAGGAACCCTAACCCCAGAGGGCGGTGGTGTACACCTCGTTTGAACAATACTGAAACATTTCCCAGTCTCCGGGGCCACGTTCTTTGAGAAAACAGGATTTTTCTTTATGGAGTTGTTTTGCGTTTGTTAGCCTTGCACAAGTCAAGTTTTTTATTAAATTTTCGTTTTTTTTTTATTGGATATAAAAGGCAGCATGCAGAACACGGAACATATTGTTTGATTGTTTACGGGTTCGGAGACGGAACTATAAACAATCATTACTGACTGACAACAGACGGGTAAATGGCCAAATCTGCTCCAGATGCTGAGATACGCAGAGACCCAGTCTGATGGAGATGTTGGTGCTGGAGAGTGTGAGAAGGGCGTGTTTTTTTGTGTTTGTGTTCTTTGAGAACAGTGTGTGCACTGCAAGTGTCAATTTGCGTGTGTGTGTGTGTGTGTGTGTGTGTGTGTGTGTGTGTGTGTGTGTGTGTGTGTGCGCGCGCGCGTTTGTTTGTGCGTGTGTACGTCAACTGTGTGTGTGTGTGTACGTCAACCGCGTGAGTGTGTGTGTATGTGAACCCTGCATGCGCGTGCGCCAGTGTCACCCCTAACTCAGCTGTAGCACACACTCGGGAGGGCCTCCACCTCGCGCCCCCCCCCCCGGTACACCGGCCCTGCCTGGCCCCAGACAGCACAGGCCAGCGCTAATCGCTGAGCTGGGCTGGAAAAGATATTAGCAGGCTGGCTGGCCTGTCGTCTGCTGCACATCTGTCTTTTATCAGCCAGAGGATTTCAGAGTATTTCACCCAACACCCGTCCCAGGGCCCGCAACACAGCACAACACGTCTGGTCGGGGCGCCTCAGCGCTAGCCGCCGCGGGGACGTATTGTATGGGTTTGATGTTGTGGACGCTACGCTAGTACCGCCGGTCATTGATCATACGATTTACCTCAGTGTTAATGACAGTTTGTGTTGTCGAGGCTATACTAGAAATGCTGATCATTGCTATGATTGACTTCAGTGTTAACAACAGTTTGTGTTGTTCGAGGCTATACTAGTAATGCTGGTCATTGCTATGATTTACCTCAGTGTTAATGACAGTTTGTGTTGTAGAGGCTGTACTAGTACACTGGTCATTTGTGTGATTTACCGCAGTGTTAATGACAGTTTAGGGTCGTGTTGTGTTTATATTGTGCGGCCCCATCGCATGGCAGGGAGCGATAGTCGGCTTTCAACCATGCTCTAGTGCTATAGTCATTTTTGGGCGATACGTTTTTTTTTGTACCATATTTGATTTCATGTGTGTTGCAGAGGGAGAAAGCGATGAAGCCAGGGACTGTCTGAGTGTGTAAGTAGGGTTCTGTCTTCATAATCTTTCACACCAGCAGTGGTGGAAAGAGGTCAGAAAGGAAAGAATGCATACCACAGAGAGAGAGGGAAAGATTTAGAGAATAGGAGAGAGAAAGGGAGAGAGAGGGAGCAGGAGGGGGAGAGAGAGAGAGAGAAAGAGGGAGAGAGGAATGTGAGATTTATGTGCCCAAGTACAGGTCACTGTTCAGCAATGAGGTGCCTCTTCTCTCCTTCCCCCCTTTCTTCCCTTCCTCTCCTCCATCTCTTCCCTGACGTTGTTGTCTTCTGTGCTTGGGCGCAATCTGCAGGCTCACTCTCTCTCTCTCTCTCTCTCTCGCTCTCTCTCTGTCTCTTTCTCTCTCGTTCCTACACTCTCCGCCCTACCAAGTCTAGTCGCCAGGAAATGAAGGGATTGAGGGATCCTCCTTAAGAAAGAAAGGAGTGAGGAATGGAGAGGTGGAAGAAAGAGAGAGAGAAGAGAGAGAGAGCGATGAAGAGGAAAGGAGTTCAGAGAAAGAGATGGAGTTCAGAGAAAGAGATGGAGTTCAGAGAGAGAGAGAGAGAGAGATCAAAGACACTGTGATATCTAGACTAGACTGGTTGGGGACTGTGTAGCATGTGAGACATCTGCTGTAGCTGGGCTGTGTTCAGGAGGGAGCTGCATTGTTCTAAATGTTGCAGATAGAAATGCGATGAACAGAGCTGACATGACTCCTCACCCCTCCATGTGTGGATGACATAACGCGTCTCACATTCCACTACTACCCTCCCGAACGCAGCCGTGCCGTTCTGTCCACACAGCATCCTGGGTCAGGCCTGGATTAGACTGTGGCTGGTCCAGACTGGACAGGACCTTGACAGGACCTTGACACGTCGGGCGGGCGGGCGGGCAGGCGGGTGGGCAGGCAGGCAGGCAGACAGACAGACAGACACAGCCCCCCCATCCCTGTGGTTCAGACTAGAGCAGACCTTTATATGGCAGGCAGGCAGACACATCCCCCATCCCTGTGGTTCACACTGGAGCAGACCTTGATGTTTCAGACAGACAGACAGACAGACAGACAGACAGATCCCCCCCCCCCCATCCCTGTGGTTCATGCTCAACCACACCGTCTCTCTCATCGCCGTGGTTACGTTCCTCCTGACCGACCAACGTGTATTTCTGCTGCGTTACCTCAGCGTCTGCAACAGATATCTCGGGGTTATGGTTTACGTTTCGTCTGCGTCGTCAGGTATATAAAACGGAGGCGGGTGAAAATAGAGGTGCTTAGCTATAAATACAGACATTTTTGCGAAATCCTGACAGTATGATGATGCTATTTGAGGTTCGTGCTTTTAGTGTCTTGCTTTTATTCCGCGTCTCTGTGGTGTCCTGCATGGGCCTAGACATGTTCATGTTTCATGGCATTTTGCATTCGTATGCATGTAGCCTAAATATTGTCTGTGTCTGTGTTCAGCATCCATGAGAGGGTGTGTGTGTGTGTGTGTGTGTGTGGGCTGTGTAGGTTCTCAGTCAGTGTGAGACAGTCGAGGCAGCCACAGACCCCAAGACTGGTGAAAGCTGTCTTTGTTGGACGAGTCTTGAGAGAGAGAGAGAGAGAGAGAGAGAGAGAGAGAAAAAGCCACCCCATCCCATCCTCTCAGTCCTCACCACGCCTGGGGTTTTCCTTCGTAGGAACAACACACACACACACACACACACACACACACACACACACACACACACCATCCCATCCCTCCTCAGTCCAACGCC
>NC_137675.1:21017366-21149866 GCF_963989245.1 Nansenia antarctica
CCCTCTCTCTCCTCCTCTTTCCTCTCCCTCCCCCCCCTCTCTTATGGACAATAAACTCATCTCATTCTCCTCCTCCTTCTCCTCCTCCTCCTCCTCCTCTAGTGGTGGTCGTCAGAACCAGTTGAAGGAGCAGCAGCCCCCCCAGCAGCTCCCCCCTCCCCCGGCGGTGTTGTCCCCGGCCCAGCTGCCCGAGGAGGCCGAGTGCCTCACCGTGCCCAAGTACAAAGAGGGACCTGGTCCACAAGCTGAAGATCCTCCGCCAGGAGCTGGCCCAGCAGCAGCCCCAGGCAGGACACTGCCGCATCGAGGTCTGCCGGGAGGAGATCTTTGAGGTAAAGACCGTCCGTCCGTCCATCCTTCAAGACTCCCCTGTGGGATTTATAATAATAATAATAATAATACTAATACTAATACTAACACTGATACTAATAATAACTAATACATTAGACTCATATAGTGCTTTTCTAGACACTCAAAGACGCTTTACAAACTGAAAAGATCGAGTAGTACGGTAATAATAATTTTGGCCTCGAGGCTCACTTACGATGCATTCAGGTGCTTCTCGGAAAAAACGCTGAGCTTCTCACCAAGATTTTGCGTAGTTTTTTAGTGAAGAAGACTTAAGTCCTATTGTCTAATTCTGAGAGCGCTCCAAGTAGGGGAACTCGGAGGTCTCCTAGGTAAACGCGCTGCCGAGTTGGAAATCCAAGTTTCCTGTTTTTTTTCTTCTTCCAAGGATCACTTTGGTTACTGAGGTGTCCCTGACGGGATTCCTAAGGTTGTCTGGGAGTTGAATTTGGAATTAGTTCTATCCTGCACAGAACGTCCCAGGCTTGGGTTAGGCTTCCTAACACGCTATACAGAGTCTGCACGCGTATACAGTACCAGTCAAAGGTTTGGACACTCTTCCCCATTCAATTGAACGGGAAAGTGTGTCCAAACTTTTGACTGGTACTGTATGTCTTCATCCTAACACATTGTCCTTGCTAATGTGTCGTGTGCTCACCTAACTAGCCTGTTTTGGGTTCAGTCAGTGTGCACGTAAGCACACATTATGTGTGTCTGAATTAGCAACACACCACGTATGCACTGTGTACATACTCAGTAGTTGCCATGCCAACGCGGTCCCAGATGCACACCCATACCATTTAGGAGTTGGAAAGCAGCCGTTTATAGTGTTGCAGAGGGATTGGCCCGGGGGCATCCAAGCTCCAGTACCCAGAATCTCTTTATGGTTCTCACTAAACAAAAGACGGGTGAAAAAGCTCATCTAAACACCACAAGCTCCCTCTCTTTCTTTCTTTCTTTCTTTCTTTTCTCTCTCTCTCTCTCTCCCTCTCTCTCTCTCTCTCTCTCTCTCTCTCTCTCTCTCTCTCTCTCTCCCAATCATCTGTTCTTCCAAAGCAAGGCATTCTTTCTGGATGATTTCATCAGTTAAAAGGAGGGGGGGGGGAGGGAGGGAGGGAGGCAGCAGTGGCAGGTTTTCGGGGGCCAGACATAACTTCATAACTCCGTGGTACAAGTTGAGCAATGAAAAATATGACTTCATCCTTCACGGCCTGACAGCTGGGGGAGGAGAGGTGTGAAGGCCTCCGTCTCTGGACCTGCAGGGACGAGGGCCATGCCACCAATTAACCAAGGGAGAGTGTGTGTGTGTGTGTGTGTGTGTGTGTGTGTGTGTGTGTGTGTGTGTGTGTGTGTGTGTGTGTGTGTGGTGGTGGGGGGGGTTGTGTGTGTGTGTGTGTGTGTGTGGTGTGTTGTGTTGTGTCTGAGTGCGTGTCTGAGTGTGTGTCTAAGTGCTTGTCTGAGTGCTTGTCTGAGGGTGCATGTCTGTGACTGGCTGACCGAGTGTGTGTGTGTGTGTGTGTGTGTGTGTGTGTGTGTGTGTGTGTGTGGTGTGTGGTGTGTGGTGTGTGTGTGTGTGTGTGTGTGTGTGTGTGTGTGTGTGTGTGTGTGCTTGCGCATGCGTGCGTGCACACGCGCGAATGCACGCGCTGTAATTTCCAGCTAATAGCCTCCCTAGGATCCAGAGCTGCTCTGCTTTCACAGTTGCAACACTGCTGTTGCTGTGGCAAGGGCTTGTTTTAGATGGCAGTGCATCTTAGTCACTGCCTGGGCCGTGACTGAGGGGAGAGAGGAGGCCCTTACGTAATGTTAAAGGGAGCTACACACACACCCACCCACATACACACACGTACGCACCCACAGACACTGTTGGTGCATTCCTGCTGGCTTCTCCCAGGCACCACTAGGGCCTGTTCTACCAGGACCTGAGAAATAGGGGGGGAGAAGGAGAGAGAGGGAGAGAGGGAGAGAGAGAGAGAGAGAGAGAGAGAGAGAGAGAGAGAGAGAGAGAGAGAGAGAGAGAGAGAGAGAGAGAGAGAGAGAGAGAGAGAGAGAGAGAGAGAGAGAGAGAGAGAGAGAGAGAGAGAGAGAGAGAGAGAGAGAGAGAGAGAGAGAGAGAGAGAGAGAGAGAGAGAGAGAGAGAGAGAGAGAGAACAAGGGAGGGAGGGAGAAATAGAAGGAGGGAGAGAGAGGGAAGGGGGAGCAAGGAGGGAGAGGGAGGGAGGGAGAGAAGGAGGGAGGGAGGGAGAGAGAGATGAAGAGGTCTGGAGTGTTCTTCCAACTCCTGGCTAGGAAATAGAACAATCCTCTTGTTTTTTCACTTTGTTGTTTTTTCTCGTAGACGACACAAACATACACTGTTCCAGAGTTGAGTTAAGACGTACTGTGTTGTCATGCTGTCTTGTGTGTAACTGTGCTGTAACCATGCTGTAACCATGCTGTAACCATGCTGTACCGGGCTGTCTGTCATTGCAGGAGTCGTACCGCCAGGTGATGAAGATGCGGCCCAAAGACCTGTGGAAGAGACTGATGGTGAAGTTCAGAGGAGAGGAGGGCCTGGACTACGGCGGGGTGGCCAGGTACGGGAGGTCATACGGAGGTCATAGACAGGTCATACAGTGCGGGGTACAGTTGATTTCGGTGGGGTGGCAGGTAGCCGGACAGCAACCGGTAGGTCGCTGGTTCGATCCTCACCCCCAGGAGGGAGACGGATGTGAGCTGGTATCCTACCACCACTGCCATTGTGCCCTTGAGCAAGGCACTTAACCCTTAACTGGTCTTGGGGGCGCCGAAGATGGCTGACCCTGTGCCCAGAGCCCAGAGCTCTGTTCTCCCTGGGAGGGGAGACGTGTGCACCAACGACATTTGGTTGTCTCAGTACTTGTCAATGACAGCTCTGTTCAATGACAATAAAGTTGAATCTCTTAGTATAGATCTTCTAACCAGCTCATAGAGGGGTCATGCAGGGTTCCATTCAGAGGGGTGGCTACTTATAATAAAACAAGTATTTTGTTCCAGCTTGTGTGTTAAAACACACGTACCGTCTAAAACAAAAGCAGACAGTACTGGCACTTTGCTCTCGCTGTAGAATGTGACTGACAGGATGTTTGTTTCGTGTGTGTGTGTGTGTGTGTGTGTGTGTGTAGGGAGTGGTTGTACCTGCTGTCCCATGAGATGCTGAACCCCTACTACGGCCTGTTCCAGTACTCCAGAGATGACATCTACACCCTACAGATCAACCCTGACTCTGCTGTCAACCCCGTGAGTAACACACACACACACACACACACACACACACGCACAATGTCTTGTCCAAGCGATCATTAGACATTGGCTCTACCTCCTGCGCCACAGCCGCCCCATAAAATCTCAATCTCATCCCTCTCTTCTCTCCCTCTCTCCTCAGGAGCACCTGTCGTACTTCCACTTCGTGGGCCGTATCATGGGCATGGCGGTGTTCCACGGCCACTACATAGACGGAGGCTTCACCCTGCCCTTCTACAAGCAGCTGCTGGGCAAGCCCATCACCCTGGACGACATGGAGTCTGTGGACCCCGACCTGCACAACAGCCTGGTCTGGATCCTGTGAGTGCAACACACACACACACACACACACACACACACACACACACACACACACACAGACACACAGACACACAGACACACAGAGACACACACATACACATACAGGGAGCATAACACACACACACACACACACACACACACACACACACACACACACAGAGAGCATAACACACGCGGCACACACACGCGCACACACGTGTGCACACACACACACACACACACACACACATACACACAGTGCATGAAGGCATACAGTTCTATGTCCAAGATGCCAAGTCCATGTAGTGTAAAAAATCAAACGGCTCCCTCTGCTGACCTGCCCCTCTCCCCCCCTGACCTCTAACCTTTGACCTCCTCCTCCTCCTCCTCCTCCTCCTCCTCCTCAGAGACAATGACATCACAGGGGTGCTGGACCACACCTTCTGTGTGGAGCACAACGCCTACGGGGAGATCATCCAACATGAGCTCAAACCCAACGGCAAGAGTGTCCAGGTCACTGAGGACACCAAGAAGGAATACGTCAGGTAGAGTAACACACACGCGCACACACACACACACACACACACACACACACACACACACACCTTTCCTTATACAGATCCTCTTACTCACACACTGTCCTCCGGTGTGTCTGCAGGCTGTATGTGAACTGGAGGTTCCTCCACGGCATCGAGGCCCAGTTCCTGGCCCTGCAGAAGGGCTTCAACGAGGTCATCCCTCAGCACCTCCTCAAGGCCTTCGACGAGAAGGAGCTGGAGGTACAGTACCTTGACCCTGGTCTAGATGTCTACAGTGTAAATGTAGAGGGCTGGTGTGTCTGCAGCAGGGGCCAGAGGGCACCGTCTTAAAAGCGATCCTACCTCCATACAGCTCCGTGTCCTGATCTGGAACTGGTTTAGGGTTAGAAAGATAGAATTCATACATGTTGAGTGTGTTTCAGGTGTTTGGTTTACAGTCAACCAACTCAATCAACCACATTTATCTCCTCCTCCTCCTCTCCTCCTCCTCCTCCTCCTCCTCCTCCTCCTCCTCTCCTCTCTCTCTCCTCCTCAGTTGATCGTGTGTGGCCTGGGGAAGATCGACATCGCCGACTGGCGGTCCAACACGCGTCTGAAGCACTGCACCACGGACAGCAACATCGTCAAGTGGTTCTGGAAGGCGGTGGAGTCGTACGACGAGGAGCGGAGGGCCCGGCTGCTGCAGTTCGTCACCGGCTCCTCCAGGGTCCCTCTGCAGGGCTTCAAGGCTTTACAGGGTGGGTGTGTGAGTGTGTGGGTGTGTGTGCGTGGGTGTGTGCGCGTGCGTGTGTGTGTTGTGTGCGGTCAGAGGGTAGGGTCGGAGGGTTAGATGTGTGTGTGTATGTGTCTGTGCGCGTGCGTGTGTGCGTGCGTGTGCGTGTGCGTGTGTGTGTGTGTGTGTGTGGGTGCGCGTGTGTGCGCGCGTCTGTGTGCGCGCGCTCGTGTGTGTGTATGTGCGTGTGCACGCATGTACACATATGTAAACTTAATTGTATGCGTCTATGCAAGAGGGTGTGTGTGTGCGTCTGTGAGTGAGTGTAGTATGTGAGTGAGTGTATGTGAGTGAGTGTATGTGAGTGTATGTGAGTGTATGTGAGTGTATGTGTGAGTGTGAGTGTGAGTGTGTGTGTGTGTGTGTGTGTGTGTGTGTGTGTGTGTGTGTGTGTGTGTGTGTGTGTGTGTGTGTGTGTGTGTGTGTGTGTGTGTGTGAGTGTGTGTGTCTGCCGCAGCTGACCCTGTCTCCCTGACAGAGACGTGGTCGGCCTCGTTGGGTTTGGTTAAATCCAGACAGACAGGAAGCCCTGGGGTAACACAGACCACTCTGCTCTGCTCTGTGTGTGTGTGTGTGTGTGTGTGTGTGTGTGTGTGTGTGTGTGTGTGTGTGTGTGTGTGTGTGTGTGTGTGTGTGTGTGTGTGTGTGTGTGTGTGTGTGTGTGTGTGTGTGTGTGTGTGTGTGTGTGTGTGTGTGTGTGTGTGTGTGTGTGTGTGTGTGTGTGTGTGTGTGTGTGTGTGTGTGTGTGTGTGTGTGTGTGTGTGTGTGTGTGTGTGTGTGTGTGTGTGTGTGTGTGTGTGTGTGTGTGTCTGGGCTTAGCTCTGGCTTTACTGAACAAAAATATACAGAATACACCCATGTTTGTTAAGAGTGGGTTCAACGGGTCTGTGTCCAGATCTGTCTGTCCCTGTGGAAAAACTGGTTGATGGACAGTATGAGAAATTCTGCTGACTGACTGTGTGTGTGTGTGTGTGTGTGTGTGTGTGTGTGTGTGTGTGTTCTCCAGGTGCTGCAGGCCCCAGGCTCTTCACCATCCATCAGATCGATGCCAACACCAACAATCTACCCAAAGCCCACACCTGGTGAGTACCGTGCTGCACATCTGCCCTACACACACACACACACACACAGACACACACAGACACACACACACACACACACACACACACACACACACACACAGAACAGACAAAAAAAGGATGAGCTCAAGTTCACTTCATTCATTCATGAACTTCAGAGAAAGAATAGACCCACAGGACCTAAAAAAAATTGTTTGAAAACTGACGCATCATCATCGTTTGATGTGCTTGTAGTGGTGTAATTATGCACTAGAACTCAAATTGGCTCCCTCTCTCTTTACAATACCTTGCCTTACTACCTCCCTCACTTTGATCTCTCTCTCTCTCTCTCTCTCTCCCTCCCTCCAGTTTTAACCGGATTGACATTCCAGCCTATGAGCTCTATGACAAGCTATACGACAAGCTGCTGACAGCCATCGAGGAGACCTGCGGCTTCGCTGTGGAATGAGTGACACATCTGTGTGCGTGTGTGTGTGTGTGTGTGTCTCTCTTTCTGTGTGTGTGTGTGCGTGTCTTTGTCTCTCTCTCTCTCTCTCTCTCTCTGTGTGTGTGTGTGTGTATGTGTGTTAACCCTGACCCACCAGTCACTACGCTCCCCCAGACGAACCTATGATATCCTGACCCCCTCCCTCCCTCCCCCCCCCCCCCCCCCAGTCATAGTGACCACACCCCTCTCTGCAGTCTGCAGCCCAGTGTCACAGTATGGATGTCAGGACAACCAGGGGACATGGCAGGGTGTAGCAGACTGCAGGCACAGCCAGACCACACGGGACCACTCCCCCCCCCCCCCCTCCCTCCATATTCTTCCTCTCCGATCACTTCCTGTTCCAGCTGCTACAAACTGTGACACCCCCCCGCCCCCCTCCTCCCCCCTCTGTGACAATGCCGGTTGTCGTTCTTTTCGGATTTTGTTTATTTTGTTCTTTCTATATATTTTTTTTTCTCTCTCTGTTTGTCGTAGCTTATGTCGTTTGTGATGGTGAATTCCCGCCGATCAAGCAAATGTGCTGTTTGAGTGAAGGAAAACGTAACGTTTTCTTCGTTCGTGTGGTGTGATTGTCAGAGGTCGCCGTCAGGCTGCCAGAGAAATGCAAACGGTGAGGAGTACAGTTGTCGTGTTAGCGTAGCGTAGCATTGCGTAGCTGAGGGAGAGAAACGTGAGAAAAGGTGAGAAATGTGAAGGCCCCCCTGTGAGCTTATGACCAAGGTAGTCTCTGACCCAGACCCGGGTTCAAACACGGCCGGATCCCGGTCTGTCTCTTAACATGTAGCTTCCAGCTAGCTAGCCACAATCTTGCCCTTCGTAGCCGTTCTAACCTCAGCTAGCTAGCCACCTCGCCCCTGCCATCCACACAGAGTAAGCAGGGGGGTGGGGGGGCTTATTCAGGAAGATAGAAATAGGGTGTGTAGAACAGGTATTCGTGTCTGTCATGTGGAACCGAGAGCCGTCATCACAATCTATAAGTTGAATTTCTATCTGCGACGGGTTCTTCTAACGTTCCGCCTCACTGAATACACATCCCCCCAGGGCTGGTTAAAAGCAGTTCAAGGAAGATGTCCGCCCATGCTTTCAGAACGTACACCCACCCTGAAGAAGGCATCAGGAGACTGTCTCTCCCTTTAGCCGCTCTTAAAAGCACTTTACAGAGTCAACAGCGTTAGGAGAGGTGCTTTCTTCATGTTGAATTAAATGACATAATAATACATAACACCATGTTCTATTCCAACCATACTGCATTGGAAATATACAGATGAAGATTATATATATAATCTGTACCTGTAATTTTGAGTATATATGTGTACAAATACATACCTATTTTGTATATGGCTTGTCCTTTCTAAATAGTATACTGTACATGCTAGCATGTTGGTGTTCCTATCACAGACCTCTCTGCATTCTCAGGTGATGTCATTTTTCATTAGTTATAGGCTATGTGAATGGGGCGTGGAGGGGAGGGGGGGGGGGGGGCAGGTAGGACCCCTAACACGTTGCCCCGAGGGTTACGGTTGATTTGGGGCGCAGCGATAGCGTGTGTATGTACAGTGTCTTGGTTATGAAAGCCGTTGTAGAGTTAATCCCATGACCCTCTCTTTGAGAGAGAGCTGAGCGCATAACCTTTAACACACACACACACACACACACACACACACACATACACCCACACACACCCCTCCCTCCTAATAGAGCCTCCACCCTCAGCCCTGCATGTTTGGACTTTTAAAAAACCTTTTATTTATTTGCAATTATTTTGTCCCTCCGAGCAAAAATGTGTGTTGACTTGCGAAATTCAGTTGGATGTTGTTTTACTGTATGCTGCCTGTCTATAGCCATTTTGATTACGACCATTGGACTATTTCTCACTGGAATTCACTCAAAAAAGAGGCAGAACCTCTCTAGAAAGACTCTATTAAACATACTGGGATGGTGCTGTGTACAGTAGACGATATTGTTCAGACATGGATCATTAGAAACCTTTCATTTGTTTTGACAGAAAAAAAAAAATTGAAATGCATTAAAGAGACGTTTTCTTCTGCACATGTTCATGTATGCAGACTGCGGTTGCCGTTATACGATTCGCAACCTTTGTTAAACCATCTATTTACCAAATAGTTAATGGACTGACTGACGTTAATGTAGATATATAAACAACATGTTATTGATATGCACACTCATCAATGTTCATGTCCAGTGCACACATACAGAATCCTCTCAGCTTCTGGTTAGTCTCACCTTTTATACATCCTACCCTTCCCCCCCTTATCCTGAAGTATACACTTGTGCACTCCCCAGCGTGGATTCGGATATGAATGGATTGGTGTTGGAGCCCAATGCATAGACCAATTTTTATGCTTTTCAGTCCATGTGGGGGGGAAGTGCACATCTTGGTGCGTACTAACAAGGGGAAAGGGTACTTACAAGGGAAAGACTGGGACAGAGCAGTCGCTGAGTTTCACTCCGTTTTTTTTAAGGGTTAGATGGTGTTTCGGAAGTTCACTGCTTCTGAATACTTCAGTACAGATTCTCTCTGTCTGTGGCTTTATCATAGCATGTTTCACTAGGCTGCCGCGTGTGCTACCACTTTGTTGTAGCTCGTCGGTGCGGTTTCTTACATGGTGTACAACACAAACACACTGTCTCTTTCTTCGCATGTGTATGTATGTAAGTATTGTTTATGAGTGTGTGTATGTAAATGAGCTTTGATTAAAAATTTGCAAAAACTTTGTCTTAAAACCTTTAAAGAAAAACAAACCACCATGTTTTTTTTTTCTCTTTATTTCCAGTCTTTTTTTTTTTTTTTTTTGTATTTATTATTACAGTGTGTGTTCATAGTTGTTTTTTCACACCAACTGCTCTGTGAGCTTTAACTGACACCTGTAAATAAGAAAAATAAAAAGCGGAATATTAAACCTCTTGTACCCTTGCAGAAAATGAGCAATAAACTCTATGCTGTTTGGAAGTCACAGCATAATGTTTCATATAACGACACGACTGGTTCTTTGTCTCCTTCTCCGTAGTTCCTTACAGGCGCCTGGTCCCACATCTGTATCTGGATATTTCACTACTGGTATATATCCATCCCATACATGGGTATGTATTTGACTATTGTAGTTGTCATGGCAAACATGGGTATATATTTGATTATTGTTGTCATGGCAAACATGGGTATATATTTGGCTATTGTTGTTGCCATGGCAAACATGGTTATGTATTTGGCTATTGTAAGACTTTTGGCCATATGGCATGTACAGATCGGGGACCGTCATTCACACAACGTGAGGGGATATGTATGACAGGACTCATTTCTAGACGGAGCACGTACTTGGTGAATGGTTTATTATTCATGTATGGTTTATTTGTCGAGGGACAGATACAAACACATGACACACTGAGGGAAACATCATCCAATCTCTGCACCATAGTCCCATTTCTCCACCCTTCTCCTGAAGTATGCACTTGTGTATATCCCACATGTATCCATGTGCTAGATAGGCATAAGAGCCCATGTTTACACCTATCATATGCTTTTCAAATCCCTTGGGGAAAGTGTCCAAGTGCATACTTCAGGAGAACGGTGGAGAAATGGGACTAATGCATATGACATGTTAACACTTTTGTAATAGAATGACTTTATATCAATGGTCTTTGTATTAGATTTTTGTTACAATACTATCATGCCCTCTAATCTGGAGATATCTCACGAAACATTTTGATTTGTTTTTAGTACAATCAAGACGTGAGGCTGGAAAAAAAAAAGAAAAAAAATGTTTACAGAATTCGGGACATCAGCGCCCCCTGGTGATTAACATACATAACAGGTTGATTCAACGTCCAAGAACATGACATCAGAATACTTACACAGTACAATCAAATAAATAATGCAGTGACATTGTTAAAAATAGTACGGAAGACAGCTCCAGCATACAGTTAAAAGAAAAAACACACACACTACACTGGAATCGTAAAAACCTCGCTCTGATACGACATTCATTCATTATTAGTGTTGCATCCGATTTTCACATTGGTCCCGTTTGGCTAAAAGGCAGACGGGAACTAGTACTAACCAACTAACTAGTAATCTTTGCCACATCACAAAATCAAACAACAGCAAGACAATGCACAGTGAGTCAATGTTTACAATTCTTAAAAACAATCTTAAATAATCAAGTATTTCAAAACAAATGGAAGAGGAGAGGGGGGAGATACAGTCCAGGGAGTAGAGTTCTGTTTAGCAGCCAAAGTGAATGGAGTTTAGCATTAGCTACGTATCGGGCTCTAGGTTGGCGTTCCAGGTCACCTACGTTGCAGCCACGCTGCACGGCGCAGTATATACTGATGGGGTTTTTCTGAGATGTTAAACACTTGTCAAAAGCTGTGTGAGTATCTAATACAAATATGCAGCATGACGTGACTGTGCAGTGTAGGCGACCTGGAACACCACCCAGCAGGTCAGGGGGTGGAAGGTCAGTGCAGACAGCTAGTGTTGTACTGGAAGGAGGCCATCTGGACGCGACCCCGTAACCTCTCCACATCCAGGTCTCTGAAGTAGTCCTCGTCGTCGTTCTGGACGATGATCTGCTGCAGCTCGCCGATCTCCCGCTCCATCTTGGAACGCAGCTCACGCTTCATCTTCTGAAGGGCCTACAGACAGGAAACAACAAGGGGGTTAATAGACATCCTGATAGGTTTCGAAGATATCTTATTATAATTATAATAATAATAATACATTAGACATATAGCGCTTTTCTAGACACTCAGACGCTTTACAAACTGAAAAGATTGAGTAGTAAAATAAAAAGAAACCCAAAAAAATGTCTTTCTTAGATCAGATAGTAGGTATGAGTCCCACATGACTGGTAGCTTTTAAATGGTCATAGTCCCACTTCTATATGTCGTCTGTGTCTTCTTTTTTTACATGTTTTTTAAGGGCATTTCTGCTTTATTGGAATCGAGACAGTAGAGATTGACAGGAAGGACGGGTGAGAGAGAGGAGGGATGACATGCAGGATATGTAGAGGGTCGGAATCGAACCAGGAACCTTGCGATGGTGTGGTATGTGCATTAGTGTGCGACACCACTGAGCGCCCCCGTGTCTACCTTTTCTTGGGCCTTTTTCCTCACTTGGATCTCCTGTCTCTCCTGAGCCAGAGTCTCGGCCAGCAACGAGAACTGGAACAAGAAACAAAGTGCACAATGATCTAACTGAGTATCATAGAACAGCCTTGAAATTAACCCTTCAACTTCACTGTAGTAACTTATTCTACTTTTATTTTAATAATGACCTTACCTATCAACAATAATAGAATAGAAAGTAAAATGATTTTACTTTCTATTCTATTATTGTTGATTTTGTATTCTGCTGCAATGCCACGTCGAAGAACATGAACCTAAGAATTTTACACTGTGTACCCGTACATTAGTAATAAAAACAATTCTGATTCAACGAACTGTCTGTCTGTCTGTCTGTCTATCTGGACTCTTACCTGGTCCTTGTAGTAGTTTTCCATAGAGGCGATCTGGTCCTTGTGTCGTCTCTGGTGCTCCTGGCGTTGTTCCTTAGCGTAGGCCCTCTGTTCCCTCAGACACCCCTTCTGCAGATCCAGACCCTCCTCAAACACCTGCTTAAACATCTGACACACAACCGACACAAACACCTGCTTAAACATCTGACACACAACCGACACAAACACCTGCTTAAACATCTGACACACAACCGACACAAACACCTGCTTAAACATCTGACACACAACCGACACAAACACCTGCTTAAACATCTGACACAAACACCTGCTTAAACATCTGACACATAACAGACACAAACACCTGCTTAAACATCTGACACATAACAGACACAAACAGCCTGTTAAAAACCTGTTTAAACACCTGCAACACAACAGACAGCAGCCTGAAACCCCTGTGTTAGTACACAGTTTGGTGTTTACTGGACCAACTACATTCTAATCTGGGTCAGCTTCAAATTGTTCTGAGGCAGTCAATTGATTCAAGTTACTAGCTAAAATTGCTAATTTGTTATGCTCTGTTACATTCACAGGGATTAAAGCAAAAAAAAAATCTCCTGACTGAAAATGTGTTCAAGCCAAGTCATATTCTCATTTTAACCTCCACTATACTATGTTTGTATTTTATAACGTTAGCGTTTTAAGGGAAGAAGATTCTTTTGAACAGCTTTTCTATTGCCAGTTTGCTTTTATGTGATATCAATGCTGTTTTCAATTCATGAAATAAAATTGATACTTATTGCAAGGGTTGACTCTGACATACAAATAATCAACCATCTACATAACTTTTCAGTGCAAGTTTTTTATTTACATTGTGCCAACGGAGCAAGCTTACAACTTGAACAAGGAACTAAAAAAACGCATGAACTGAATGTGTCTTGTATTGCACTTAATCCACACGTCTTCTGCATCCAGAGGTTCCTCTAGTCTTTGGTGTCTGCAATCAGCCAGTTTCTGTGCAGGTAAAAGAAACATATGATGTTAAGACTATACAATGCTACTGTATGCATACTGACATTTTTGTCAGGTTAATAGTAAGACCCACCTTGAGATGGCAACTGTCTAGTATAACACCAAACAAACACAGTTTTTGTTTTGAAGTGTGCGATCACTGAAAAAGACCAAAACAGCATTAAATAATAATAAGTGTAATACTTACTATAGTGCTTTTCACTTTTTCTGCTTTTTGGCAGTGAAGTGATATGCCTGAAGCTTGGCTACACCTGATGTCCGTTTCAGGGTTTCTTCTGTGGGACCAGCTTTGACTCCAGGAGTGGAAGAGGGGGAGGAGGAGGAGGAGGCTCTAGATGATGAAGTGGCTCTGACTCCAGGAGTGGAGGAGGAGGAGGCTCTAGAATATGATGAAGTGGCTCTGACTCCAGGAGTGGAGGAGGAGGAGGAGGCTCTAGAATATGATACAGTGGCTCTGACTCCAGGGATGGAGAAGGAGTATTTTGAGGCTGTAGTAGATACAGTGGCTCTTACTCCAGGAGTGGAGGAGGAGGATTTTGAGGCTGTAGTAGATGCAGTAGCTCTGACTCCAGGAGTGGAGGAGGAGGATTTTGAGGCTGTCGCAGGTGCAGTGGCTCTGACACCAGGAGTGGAGGAGGAGGAGGAGGAGGAGGACGATGTGGAGGCTCTAACAGGTGAAATGGCTGTGACTCCAAGAGTGGAGGAGGAGGCTCTTGCAGGAGCAGAAGAGGTGGAACCTTTCTTTAACTTTTCTGTTACTTTTCTTACCCTAACTGCTGAGAGGACTTTCACAGCTTCCATCAGTTTCCTTTCCTTTTGCTTGTCAATGTTCTCCTTCTTCTTCTTCAGATGACTTTGGTATCTCTCATAAGAAGACAGGCACAAGCTCCTCAGTGCAGGGCTGATTTCCATTTTGGAGGCCGTTTTCCCTGTTGCCTTCATGTGGGACTTGATAATGGCTAAGCCTTCATATGTCTCAATGTTCAGCCTGACCCTGTCTTTTTCTATTATGTCATCCATGATGTTAAATGATCCTTCGACAAGAGGGCCAGTGAACAATGACAGAAGGGCCTTTACCAACTTCCCTAAGATGGGGAATCTCATCCCTCCTTCTGGCGTCTTCTTGGCCAAGATCCTACTCCACCAGTCAACATCGATTCGTTCGGTATTCTCCTCAAAGTGTTTGGCCTGTGCTCCTAAATCTGCGTCAATCTGGTAGGCTCGCACCTCTTCATTCAGTTGACCAAGCTCCTCAGATTTCACTGCATTTGGCAAGGCCTTGGCTAAGGTGTTGAATGCCCCTTGGACCGATTCGTGGAGAATCAATGATGGTGTCAGCACAGACAAAGAGGTGATGATGTGGTTGTTGAGGGGAAGGTTTTTCAGGAGGTATGTTGCTGCATTGATGTAGCCTTCTCTGAGAGAGCTGTAGACGTTCTGCACCCAGGGCCTTTTCTCCACTCTAGCCTTGTTTAAGGTAGAGAAGCTGAATCTCCCCACAGACAACCTTTGGTCAGGGTACTGCAGGTCTCTCTTCTGAACATCAAGCTTCAACAAGCCCTTCACACTCAGGGGGATGTAAACAGGCTTCATGAACTTGGAGAGAAGTTCCCGGACCAGTAGCATCATTTCGGCATGCAGTGCGTGGAGCATGGGCTTTTCATGCTGCAACTTTTTCAGGAACACCTGGAAAGTTGGAAGTACACCTGAAAATCACAATTAAGCCTGATTAGAAAAGTCGCTGAATATGTTTTACTATTCTTTCCTGATCACAAACATAGTAATGTAACATACTCAGATTCCATTACAGGACAAATATGCAACAATAAATAAATCGATAAGACATCTCTGTACATTTCTTTCCACTTCAAAAGTGACTGAGCTAGGGCTGCACAATATAGGGTAAACGTCCCTATTAAGCCCACTTGCAACTCCTGAAAAAACTGCATCATTATTTTTTGCTGTGTAATGTTTCTTCCAATGAAGCTGCTTCTTTCCTACATGCCAGGTCAGCCAATCAGATTTACTGATCTTAAGTTAGATAAGTAAATCTGTAACACGTGCCTGCATGCCAGTTTTCTTTTATGTATCACAATAGGCCTATATATTGCAGTGAAAAAGAATATTGCAATGTCAGTTTTTTCCAATATCACCCAGCCCGAGAACATACCTCTGTATAAATCAATCAAGGCTGTGAGCTTGTTGAACTCTGAGAAAAGCATACAGATGCGTGTCTTCCGGTTTTGGTTGACATCAGTTCCGGTCCCTGCAGATTTTGCCATTTGCAGTTGCAGAACCGTGATCCTTGCCTTCTCATCAGATGTAACTGCATGCTGATCAAGAGCCTGGTTCAGGAGCCATCTGCATCACAAAAAGCATATCATTATACAGTTGGGGGAACAGGAATGCTATATTTGCTCTGATTTATTTAATTCGATTTTGCAAATTGGGCCTGCTGGTACAGAGAAAACAGACATAAAAAGAGAATGCTAATGCTATTGTACCTGTATTTGTGCTGATCTTGAGGAGACAGGAAGCTGCAGAAGTGCACAATCAATGGATCCATAAGCTCCCGTATTCTGTTGCACACATCCAGCATTTGGAGGAACCTGCTGCTGATGGGACGGATCAAGCTCTTCTTCTCCAAATGGAGCAAGGACTGAAACTCGCCAAAAAGCTCCTTCTGTTTGGGGAATTTTTCTACATCATAGTAGACATCAGAGCAAAATTCATCCACAAATCCCTGGAAAGGCTTCAAAAGGGCCTTGGTTGCATTTGAGACCATGTGAACCGTGTCTCCGCTGATGTCCAGGAGTGATGGATTTTCTTTTCGGATGTGTCTCCACTCCAGACCTTTTCCCTCTCATCACGTTGCAGTTATCCAGCAGTATAGCAACAACCTGATTCCAGTTCAGGTTGTATGACTGGAGGATATCTGTCAGTGTGTGTTTTGACTTTGCCTCAGACGGCTGTACTGGACTGGTTCTTTGTTCAGAAAAAATAAATAAAAAAAATAATAGGGGAATAATGCAATGTTGTAATGCTATTGTTAATGTTTGGGATTGTTATTGTCAATGGAATTGCAGACGGAGATGCAAGCATGTCATTTGCAAACAGCTAAAGGAAAGGAGATGTTACGTAGGCATATGTTAGTAGCCTGTGTTACAGGGACACCTAGGGGTGACCTGATAATGTTGCATGTAAGACCCGGATGTTGTATGTGGGCGTGCACGGGAGGAACCGCAGTTTAATAAAAGTCATACTGAAACAGCAGTATTCCCACAGCTTTCTGTCCAATGAGAGGGTAGTCCTTCTCCACTCCAATCCAAAACCCAGCCAAAGTCGTGGATGTGAACTGCAGCCTCATGGTTGACTCTGAAGTCATGTCGATGTACTGTTCCTCTTCCGCAGTGCTGAACACGGCAGGTGTTGGTGCAACAAATGGATCTCTAATCCAGTCGTATTTGGCACTGTCATCCACAGAGAAGTATTTCTGGAAGCTTTGTTTCAGGGCTGAGATGTGCTCTCTCATACATGGAACTAGTGATGGGGGAAACGAAGCTTTCGACGCAATTGACACGTTCGACACAATTGTGTCGGAAAAAGTGTCGATCTATCGATGCAGTCGATACAGCAGCTCCACAATGACATCTGCTGGTCAGGTCATGGTATGGCGGCTGTATCGACTGATTCACAGGTCAGGAATTTGAGGCAAAATACAATAAGCCCACCGTCATCTGCGATGTCTTGTTCAATAAAGGTGCTGTGACAAACTGTGTCGATGTGTATGTGGCCATATATGTGGTCTTAAAAGTTGGTGTGTCTAGTAGACTATAATAAATACATATATGAATAAATAAATAAATGCAACTGTTGTGTCCATTTCTGATATGAATAGAATAGAATTTGCCATTTAGCAAACGCTTTTAATCCAAAAGCTACTTACAGGGACATTCCCCCTGGAGTAATTGTAGTACTCAAGGGCACACTAGTGGTGGTGTTTCAGGCAGGATTTGAACTCACAACCTTCCGATCACCAGTCCAATTCACTCCACTATCCCCATGACATGTAAGGATACAAATCGGAATGACATTTCGGCATGTGTGGGACATGGCTGTTTGACAATTGGAGCAGATATAAATGGTCAACATGTCATAACAGGGTCAACAGTGTTGGGACGTGCTCGTGGAACAGGGAAAGAGTGCAAAACAAGGCTACATTGTGGAAACTGGACAGACTTGTGCTTATGTGAACAATCAAATATTTATTGCTTGTGTACATGAACAGGCAACGTTTTTTTATGTGTATCTATCTGGCTAGCCTATGTGTTGCAATTATGAATCTATGACTATCTCTGTATGTTCTATATCTATCTATCAATATCTACCAATCTCATGTCTATTTCTATCTCTATCTCTGTCTCTGTCAATAAATGTATTCTGTCTAGCGTCCGTATGTCTCCACTCTGACTACAACCCTCGAATATGAGTGAATATGAGAGAGTTCAACGTCATTTTATGCAGTACCAAACTTGGAACACTGCCCCGTTTGCGGAACGATTGACACACGCGTCAGATGTGCGTGTGTGACGTACGAATCTTTCTTCGAGTAGTCACGTGGTTTTTGCCATTTGACACAAGCATCGATACATTTGTATCGACGCACATTGCGTCGGAAGATAGACGCCGTGTCGTGACTACTGCGTCGAGCGTAACATCCCTACATGGAACCACTGTGCTCTGCAGCTCATTGGTCTCGATGAATGCCTTCAGATTCCCAAATGAGTCGATGTCCCCCTGTTCAAGTCTCCTGCCCCTCCAGTTTCCGTGTGAAAGATTGTATCCTGTCTGCCAGATGTGGAAGGTGTGTGTTGTTGCCCTGCAACTGTAGATTCAATTCATTGAGCTTCTCAAACATGTCGCTTAGGTAGGCCAATTTCATGAGGAAGTCTTCATCATTAAACTTGCTGGCAAGTTCGTTCCCTTCCTCCTCCAAGAAGATTCGGATCTCATCTTTCAGCGATAGCACCCTGGACAGCACCTTTCCGCGAGAGAGCCAACGCTGTGAAATAGCACGGCTGTGTGCTCGGAGCCCATCTCCTCGCACAAAGCGGAAAAAATGCGAGCTTTCAGTGGTCTTGTTTTTATGTAATTGACGGTGGTGATAACATCAGACAAAACGTCATTCAACTCTGGACTCAGCTGCTTTGACGCGAGTGCCTCCCTGTGCAACGCGCTTGATGAGCGTCTGGAGCCCTCCCCGTTTTCCTGCCATGGCCTGGGCACTGTCGGTGCATATCCCCACACAGTCCTCCCATTTCAGATCGGCTTCACTCAGGTATTTGTCTATGATTTTGAACAGTTCATCAGCTGTTGCTCTGTTTGGGACATAGTTGCAAAATAGCAAATCCTCGCTCAAACCCTCCGCATCAATGTGTCTGACATACGCTATTAACAGACAGTCCTTGTTACTATCTGTGGCCTCGTCTACCTGGAGCGCAAAGCGTTGGTCTTTTATTTTCTCAACAAGCTGCTCTTTCATGTCTTCTGAGATGTCATTGATGCGTCTCGCAATAGTGTTGTTTGACAGGGGGATAGCTTTGAGTTTTTGGGCTGTTGCCTCGTCTATCATATCGAGGGCCGAAGAACATAACCTCCTATCTGAAAAATTCTGTAAGATTTTAAATTTGTTTCTTTAATTTAATTTAATTTTTATTTTAATTTTAATTTTAATTTTAAGATTTTAAACATTTTTGCAGATAGGAGGTTATGTTCTTCGGCCCTCGATATGTGAAACCATATCTATCGCAGCAATGAGTATTAACTCCTCAGCGATGGTGTGTGGTTTTTTAGACTGGGCGATACGATATGCCACTTTGTAGGAGGCAAGTTGAGCATTAGACGGAACAGATGCTGTTTTAACGAAACGGCTCTGCTGACCACGGTATTCTTGGAGTTTTCTCTTGAAGAAATCGAGGGGCTTCTTCACATCAGTCGGGTGTGTGGTCTCCAAGTGACGTTTCAACTTGCTAGGCTTCATGCTATCTGCCGCTAAAGTTTTGAGACAGAGGACAGTGGTCGTTCCTCCGCACCGACCACATTAGACGTGAAGCCCAGGGAGAGGTATGTATCGTCATACTTTCTTGACTTTGGCTTTGGGACGTTTGTCATGGGCTCCTTCGCTTTTCGTTTAGCTTCTGGCTCTTTCATAAACTTATCCATTGTTGTTGTTGCTGCTAGATAGCTGGAATGATGGGGAGGGAGAGCGCGCGTCAATGACGTGAATGGAGCCCCCCTGGGCTCGCGCCCCCTCGCTGCCTCTGTTACAGTTTATGGCCTGCGCTCCATTCAGGTTCTCATTTTTATTATAAAATCATCCAACGCCCACAACACCCCTGATGGTAACCTTAAGCAAGCAGTGTTTGTTTACAGCTCTTGTGTGTGCATTTTTTCCCCCTCCCATATTATTTCTGCGCCCCCCCTGCAGTACCCCCGCGCCCCACTAGGGGGGGCGCGCCCCACAGTTTGGGAAACACTGCACTAGACCACCACTACCCCTGCACCCGGCTGTGTGCTGGAGAGCGCGAACGCGAGTCTTGTGGCTAGCTTCTGATTGATGGCGAGCTAGCACCTTTTTCCCATTACTGCCATACTGTAATTTCCTGTGGCATATGGTGCAAAAACACACACCTGGCTCTTTTATTTTTTTGCACCATGAACTAAAAGGCTTGTTATCATACCCCGTTTCGTAGAGCCAAGCCCATCTCCATTTATTTCTCACGCTTTGATCAATGTCCGATACATCGGAGCCTTCTTTTAGTACGAGCGCGTCCATGCTTCTAGCTGACCGATCGCAGATTACCGCGGGGGTGCATCATATACTGTAGGTGTGTATCCAATTTAATTTTCTAAATCCGTAGCCTACGGGGTTAATTTAAATTAGAATTATAGGATAGCCTACTTGAACTTTGTGTTTTCGTTAGAAGGCTATAATAGCCTAATAATAATATTAATAATAATAATAATTATTGTAGCCTATTTCAGTACCATGGTCAGAGCCATGCATTTATCGGTAAAGACCGAACTGCTGATACTAAACGAAACAACTCCTGATATACTGTAGCCTTCTTCAGCACCATGGATTTTACCAATTTAACATGTGATTGTTGGATTCTCATACACAGCCATAGCCTAGTACACAATCAAGCCACATAATCAAGCCACACACAACAAACTAGAAGTGCAAGCAATGTGTGACTGACTATACCAACACAAATTAAGGAGACACGGCGGTCGACAGATTTTGATAGACAGATTTACAAATGAATGAATATGAAACAACTCAACTTACGGATCATCATTTTCACTTCCATCATTGCTTTCCTGCATAACGTTAGCTGCGTCCTCTTCACTTGCTTGGCGAGTAGTGGGGCTAGCACTAGGAGCAGCATTCCCAGTATCACTAACTAGACCTTCACCCGTGTTGTCACTGTCTTCGTTTATATTAACCTCATCACTATTATCACTATCATCATCGTCGCGGTGGTTGCTTTCCACAGCCACATGAACGGAGCCAGCTGTAGGCCTATGCTGTTCATCCTCCCGAGTCCGACCCGAAGACCAGGGCCGGACTTATGCATGGGCTACCCTGGGCTTGAGCCCAGGGGCCCCGGGCTACAAGGGGCCCCAAAATAAATCCAAATGTATGAATAAATATTTGCTCTTTGATTTTGAATTTATAAAGTACTTTTTCTAATGAGAAATGGCGTTCTTTTGTGGGGGCAAAGTTGACAACAGAGTCCGAGCATACTGGGCTATGGACGGAGTCATGTCCGAATAAGGACGTGGATAATAAAGCATCTGAACGCCATTACATTACAAACACCAAAAGAGATTTTTCTCCAAATCCTATTTCAAACGCAAACTCTTAAACGGTGAGTGCTTGCCAAGAGCATGGCTTTTATATTCTCCCTCCACCGGTTCTGGCTTTTGCTTTGCTTGCCGCCTGTTCAGTCAGTGAGGGAAACTGTCAGTCTTGTGTTGAAACGGGCGATAGCGACTGGAAACATGCCGCCGAACACGAGAGCTGTGATCGCCATAGGAAGGCTATTGGCGCTTTTCCACTATCGGCCCGGCTCGGTTCGCTGCTAGAGTCACGAGGTGTATGTATGTATGTATGTGTGTATGTATGTGTGTGTTAACGTACATGAAACGAGCATCGGATGATGGAGTAACTAGGGTGACCAGGTCCCAACAAACCAAATGTGGGACAAGGAGTATGTTTGTGTGGGACAATGTGGGACACCCTCTCAACAGGCCTGGATCGAACTTTAGGTGCCCCTGGTAGCATCCCCCCGCCCCCCCGGCCGAGAGAGCTATGTCTATCCAATTTTTTAAAATATATGTGCATTTCCATTCTGTTTCCTATTCTGTTTGGTTTATTCAGTAGCATCCAATAGACTTTGCAGATAAAAACAAATATATCTTATTTGAATTTGAACGTCACAATAAAGTATCTGTATGGAGCAGAAAGTGAGGTCAAAGTGCAGTATCGATTTAGTATATTAATAAAGAAAAGTAGCCTGACAGTGTTAGGCCTGTAGATGATTGAGTATGTAGGCTATCTAGCTAGCTAACTTGCCTCCCATTTGCAACACAAAATGCATTGACATAGCTGTCAAGGCTGGCTAACTCGCACACACACTAGACGAAAACAACAACAAAAACAACACACAATGACAGTGATAACAGCTAGTCAAAGGATAAACCAATTGCCAAATTGTCATTTTTCAGTTTTTAGATAGCCTGACACTACAGATTGTAAGCTTTCAAATGATGTGTCATACATTGTAGTCCTTGCTTTTGAACACGTCCTAAAACGAAAGTGGTCACTTATCAGTAGCCTACGGCAAACGAGAACAGTGAATCCAATCCAGACATTATACGTTTTTAGTTATCGTTAAACTATTGTTTATTATATCGAGTGGGTACTTTAAAACTTCAAGTTGGTGTTGTGAAAAAGAAAACGAAAACTAGATATTGTTGACACAATAAGTTTCACTTTACGACCTTTGAGTCAGCGGCTGGTTCACACATTCAGCCAGCTCCCTATGTCCACGTGGGGCAATGTCCGTTGCCATGGGAACATTAATGCTGTTTCCTGATAGGCTGAAGACTGGACGTTCGCTGCGCTTTGTTGCGGCGCTTAGATGGACACTGGCCCCGTGACGATAGCCTTCCCTGCTTTCTCCACAGCCATTGGATGAATCAGATTTTAGAAAAGTGTTTTAGCCAATCAAAATTAAATATGCGGGACATCGTCCCAATTTGCGGGACGCACCAAAAGTCGTGAAAATGCTGTGCAGTCCCGCGCAAAGCGGGACATCTGGTCACCCTAGGAGTAACAGACGTGGAACTGAACAAACAGCTTGAGTCGCAGTGTGAATCTGTGGTTTCAGTATTGAACACTGTGACTTAGCGACCGTAAAAAACTGTAATTAAATAAAAGGATGCCGTTCCCTGATCGCTACCTACCAATTAAACATAGTCATTACAACCATTAGGAAGCGTTTACAAAGTGATTCACTTAGGAACAAGAGGCATTATGTAATGATTCTGTTTTTTGTTGTTTAATAATGCAAACTCGTTTGCGTCTGGACGAACCCCCCAAAACGAATATAAAAATCCACGTTTATCAAAAAAACGTATAGGTGTGGACAGGGCCTTATAATTTTTAGTGTAGGTAGGGGCCCGAACAATGACTCAAGCCCAGGGGCCCCCACCCCTCTAAGTCCAGCCCTGCCGAAGACCCACTTACTTCGCTAACGTTACTGCTAGCGGGAAACTGGCCAGGTGTGGAGGGTTGCGTTGAGAAGAAGTTTGTGAGTGGAACACATGAGGCCACCAAGTTCTTCCGCTGTTCTTTCTCAGGTATTTTAGGTAATTGCAATGTTACACTCTGAAGGTCACGTAAATCACGTTCTCTCAAATCAAATGACGCACAGGTCGCACGTACAGTAAACAATATCAGAGTGAGATTGACAGCCAATCATCTCCCCGAGTCTGAAAGATTGACTTTTTTTTTTACATTGCCATTGCATTTGGTACGTTAATGATCATCACCTCTTCTGAATTCAAACGCTCATCTTGACTCTTTTATTTTATTTTACAAAAAAACAGCGAGGGAAAGAAATAGGCCTACAACAGACAGGCTAGGTGTTTTAAATATCGGCGCGACCGTAAAATCTTCTCTCCTCAGAGTGACGGGGGCCCTGCTGAGGTGGTACTAAGACGGGCGGAATCGACAATACAAACAGTGAACAGGGCCCTGCGGTTGTGGCACTTGGCCGTCAAGAACCCCCTCGTCAATGGTGGGCCGCCCCCCTCGCCCCCACCCTAGCTCCGCTGTTGACCGATATCATAAGAGACTGTATGCCTCTACAAATCATATTACACCAGGTAGCCAATTGACGGAAATCCGTCGCGACTTGGAAAAAAATTACGGAAATCCGTCGTAGCGACGGAGAACTTTAATCCCTGCATTCAAACTGATCATTTTGTTCCGTTTTAATACTGCATGGAAAAAAAAATCTGTTAACCAACAGAACATTTGTTTATGCTACATTTCAGGAAAATAGTGTAGCTTTATGTAGTGTGAGGTGACAGAGTGACACTGACCTTCTCCTCCTTGGTGCGAGCCCTCATCATGCGTGCGCGGAGCTGGACGTGGTAGTCACTGTGGTACTTCTTGGCACGGGCGATCTGCTGCCTCTGTTCCCGTAGCCGGTTCTGGGCCGACTTCTGCTGCTGGATACGGTCCTTAAAGTCCCTCTGAGGGGGAGAGGAGAGTTAGAGAGGAGAGGAGAGGAGGGGCAGGGATGTGAGTGTGTGTGAGAGAGGAGACACTGATAGCTGTGTGTTTGTGTGTGTTTGTGAGAGGAGATAGTGATATAGATAGGTGTGTGTGTGTGTGAGTGTGTGTGTGTGTGAGAGAGAGAGAGAGAGAGAAGAGACACTCATAGGTGTGTTTGTTTGTGTGTGTGTGTGTGTGTGTGTGTGTGTGTGTGTGTGTGTGTGTTTGTGAGAGAGGAGACACTGATATAGATAGGTGTGTGTGTGTGTGTGTGTGTGTGTTTCCCGAGGCTCACCAAGCGTCTGTTGTGTTCCTGCTCTTTACGGATGATTTCCACCAGTAGGTCATGTCTCCTCTGGGCCTCCTCCACCTGTTTAACACCACAGACGACAACACATCTTAAAGCTGAGGTTCGCTCGGTAATCCAGTGGATTCGTTGTTTTCATTATTAAATTCAAGTAGACACATTTATAAAAATATAATATAAAATTGCTTTAATCGTTTTAAAATGATCTCCATGTCAAGATATCTTGCTTTGAATGCCCTGATCAGTCCTGATGTTCCAAATTGGCCACTTGAGTAAATTCTTACAACTCCCAAGATTCCCCTCTTCCTCCCAGGCGAGGTGCTTCTATTGAGCAGCACTAGAGGGTAGTGTGTGCTGCTCTCTGGGGACCCCTGGTGGAGAGACTAGTAGAGACTAGTAGAGTCGGAGTGCAAAAACTCGTCTGACGTATTTTAACACGGTATGACACTTGTTTAGGAAGTAAAAACACAGACCTCGGTGTTTCCATAACGACGATGCAGCTGCATGCGAAATGATGATATTTCGAGACGGTACGCCTTGTGGATTGACCAGAAATACAAGGCGTGTGTGAGCATGGAGAATTGTCCTGTTGGAAAAACCCAATCCTCAGAGTTGGGGAACATTGTCAGAGCAGTTTTCTTCCAGGACAACCTTGTACGTGGCTTGATTCATGCGTCCTTCACAAAGACAAATCTGCCCGGTTCCAGCTTTGCCAAAGAACCCCCAGATCATCACCGATCCTCCACCAAATGTCATAGTGGGTGTGAGACACTGTGGCTTGTAGGCCTATCCAGGTCTCCGTCTAACCATTAGACGACCAAAGCTGAATCTCATCATCAGAGAAGATGACCATACTTCAGTCCTCTATGTTCCTTATGGTCTTTTGCAAACCTCAGCCTGGCTCTTCTTTTCTTTCTTTCGTCAGGCTTTTTTCTAGCTTTGCACAACTTCAGCCCTGCTCCTAGCAGCCTGTTTTCGAACCGTCCTCGCCGTGCTGTTCACCCCAGCTGCCGTTTGCCCTTCTTTTTGTAGGTCACTTGATGTCATCCTACGGTTGTTGAGTGACAGTCGAACGAGTTGGCGGTCGTCCCGGTCAGTGGAGAGTTGTTTTCACCGTCTGCCGGTCTTTTTTTTTTTTTGTCGTCCCCAATGTCTGCTGCATATGAACCGCCGTCTTTGACATTTTTTTTAGGATGGAAGCAACCTGACGCTCACTGTATCCCTCTGCCAGAAAACTGCCAGAATTGAATCCACCTTTTCCTCACTCAAAACTCTTTTTTTTCCAACTCTTTTGGCATGGTCAATAGTTGTTTTTTTGATTCCAATTACTTTTGAGGTACTACTGGCACTGTTTTTGCCATCCAGTTGGTCCTATTGAAAGAGGACCGTGATGACCACAGCAGTGGTTTTTAGACTTTTCCTTCGGTTCAGCTGATCACCTAATCAGTACCTCACTAAGTAGAATGAGGTGTGCCTGTGTTGGAATTCAACAGACACTGGAATGGAATGGCTGCCATACATGTAGAGATGCTGATTTAAGAAAGATTTGGAGTGGTGTCTTCATTTTTTCCAGAGCTATATATTAGAACAGTGTCTTGGTGCACTGTACAGTTTACTCAAATCCCAAAACAACCCATATTCAGACCTCATACTGTATTGCCCTGGTGGAGATCTGAGACTGAGTGGATTGGACAGGTGTAGCCTGGAGGGCAAGGTGGAGCCATACCACTCTTGTTTTTACCCATCAGTTCCTCTCAGATCTACCCCGAGTGCCCTGGAGGCTAGGGGTTCATTTGGGTTTCAGGGCGTGTTGGTATGCGGCTCCCTGTCTTCTCAACAGTAGACCAGATTTACCAGACAGTAAATCATGATCGCTGTAAAAAAACAAACAAAAAAACAAACAAAACAAAACTGTCCCTACAAGCCAGTTCAGACGCTAAGCTAAATGACTCCTTGTCAGAGTGTGAGAAGGGCGCCCCCACCTGGCTGGTGAGTTTACTGCTCCTGGGGGCTCTGCTGTTGTCCTGGGAGGGGTGGAGGCGGTCCACCTGGCTCAGCTGCTGCTCCCACATGCGGTGGAGGGCGTGGGGGGAGAGGTGCAGGTGGGGGAGCTCCTCTATCAGCTGGGGCAGCAGGTCGTTCTCCTTCACCTTCACTGGAAGGGGGACAGGGAAGGGTTAGGGTTAGGGTCACTGGAAGGGGGACGGGGACACGTCAGCCATACAAACATGCGGAAATACACATTTTGAAAACAGCCACGGTGAACCTCAAGTCTAGCTTTGTCCCTCCTAAAGACGTCTTCATCCCCAATCCCCCCCCTGTTCAGTTTCACTGCTGTACGTAAATACATGAATAAAAAATAACAAAAACAAGCATAGATCCTAGCATAGATTAACTTTTCTTACGATGACAGTGATGGATATATGACTGACTTACTTAGACAAATGTTTGTTGTTAGTCGCTTCGGATAAAGGCGTCTGCTAAATGTCTAAAATGTCAAATGTAAAACGTAAAGCTTTTCTAACGAACCACTGAGGTGGTTGAAGGTGTAATGCCAGTCAACTGTCTCACTGTAGTCCTGCTTTCTGCTATCCTGCTACAGAGACACAGGGTGCGTTCGTAAATACGCTCCGAGAGCACCGGAGCGCACCCGGAGTGCTCTCTGACCATTCGGAAACCAGAGCACTCAGAGCAGATTTCCAGAGCAGATTTACGAACACCCCCACAGTCTCCATGTCACACACTGGTCTGGCCTGGGGGGGGGGGGGGGGTCAGATCTTACTGGAGGGGGCTCTCCTGGTGTTGTCCTGGCGCCTGCGCCCCGGGGTGGGCTGGCGGGTCCGGTGGGCCCGGTGGTGTTGTTGGGGGGTGGTCTTAGCGGGGTGGACTTGGGACGGTTTGGGGGTTCGGGGAACGTCTCTCAGGATGGCCTCTCTGTACTCTCTCTCCTGTAGACAGATGATGATGTTACAGACACAGACACAGACACAGACACACACACACACACACACACACACACACATGGCCGGAAGGCTGCTGTAAACACATGATACAGACACACACATGACTGTGGGCTACAGTGAACAGGCCACATGATCTCTCTCTCTCTCACACACTACACACACTACACACACCACACACACACACACACATACACACGCACACGCACACGCACACACACACACCCTCACCGCTTCCTGTGCTCTGGCTCTCTCCTTGGCCAGTTGGGCGACTTCTCTCTCCTCGTACCTCTTCAGCTCCTCCTCATAGGCCCGGCCCACCAGCTGAAGAGAGAGGGACCCCCAACCGCATGGTGGTTACCGTTAATAACATTTATATGTTAACACATAAAACACGGTTAACATAACCATCACTAAAACACTAATGGTTATAGTTGACCTGCATTATGAACAGTAGTAACACACACTCACACTTTAACCTTTTACCCAGACGCTTTAATCCAAAGCGATTTACAATTAGAGATTACAGGGACAGTCTCCCTGGAGTAACTTTAAGAATGTTCATTTAGCTGAATAAGAGTGTCTGTTAAGTGACAACGTTGTTGTTTGTTTGTTTGTTTGTTTGTTTGTTGTGGTGGTGTCCTGTATGTCACCTGGCTGTGTTTGCGTTGGTGCTGGTGGTGGCGTAGCTCTCTCTGACGCGTCCGTGCAGCAGCAGTAGTAGTAGTAGTTGTAGTAGTAGGAGAAGTAGTAGTAGTGTGTCTCGGGGCGTCTCCGCTCACAGCGCCTTCTAGCTGGCCCTGGAGGGAGCGCCGGGCCCCCCGGGGAGGGGAGGGGGACAGGGAGCGGGTACGGGGGGCTGCAGGGGCACGGGTCGTACCTGGGGAGAGAGAAGGGTCGACGGTCAAGCGTGAGGGTGACGCTGGGTGAATACTGTTTGAGTTGTGAGATGGTGGAGGAGAATGAGAGTGTGTGTGAGTGTGTGTGTGTGTGTGTGTGTGTGTGAGAGAGAGATCATGTGGCCTGTTCACTGTAGCCCTGTGGCAGTTGTGTGTGTCTCTATCACACCATGTGTTTACGGTAGCCTTCCCGGCCAATCGTGTGTGTGTGTGTGTGTGTGTGTGTGTGTGTGTGTCTGTGTGTGTGTGTGTGTGTGTGTGTACCTGTGGGCCTTGTGGTTCTCCGACACTCCATGACGCTGTCGCTGTGGTGGGACTGTTTGTCTTCCTCTCTGACCTCACCGGGCTCGCCACTCTCCCCCAGCGCACGCTTCAACATCTGAGGAGAACACACACGTTTAACACACACACGTTTAACACACACTCTACACACTCTACACACTCTACACACACTACACACACCACACCACACACCAGGTCGAGCTCCTCCAGCCGTCTAGACAGTTTCTCTGACATGTGGTGCAGCTCCTGCTCAGCGTGTCTGTTCTTCTGCCTGCGCCAGGAGACAGGCTCCTCATAACCCTCCTCTGCTGGCCTGCTCCTACTGGGGGGGAGGGGGAGAGAAAGAGAGAGAGAAAGGGAGAGGAGTGTGAGAGAAAGAGAGAGAGAAAGGGAGAGGAGTGGAGAGAAAGAGAAAGAGAGAGAGAGAGAAGTGGAGAGAAAGAGAAAGAGAGAGAAAGGGAGAGGAGTGGAGAGAAAGAGAAAGGGAGAGGAGTGGAGAGGGAGAGGAGTGTGAGAGAAAGAGAGAGAGAGAAAGGGAGAGGAGTGGAGAGAAAGAGAAAGAGAGAGAGAAAGGGAGAGAAGTGGAGAGGAGTGGAGAAAGAGAAAGGGAGAGGGAGAGGAGTGTGAGAAGAGAGAGAGAGAAAGGGAGAGGAGTGGAGAGAAAGAGAGAGAGAAAGGGAGAGGGAGAGGAGTGTGAGAGAAAGAGAGAGAGAGAGAGAGAAAGGGAGAGGGAGAGGAGGAGAGAAAGAAAGGGATAGGAGTGAGAAAGAAAGGGGGAGAGAGAGAGAGAGAGAAAGAGAGAGAGAGAGAGAGAGAGAGAGAGAGAGAGAGAGAAAGGGAGAAGAGTGTGAGAATGAAACAGTAAAACAACCATCAAAACCCACACCAGACTACTTCTCAGTGACAGCCGTCTGCAGGTCTAAGCTCCTCCGCCTGTCGTTGGTCCTACCTGACCCCCGGCCTCTCCCTGGGATCCTCCTCCTCCTGCTGCTGCCTGGAGGTAGAGCCCAGCTCCTCCTCTTCATCATCATCATCATCATCATCATCCTCTTCCTCAGTGTCCAGCGGTGCCATGTCGTCCTGCAGGGTGAGGAAGAGGACATCTGGCTGGGCCCGGAACAGAACCCTCCTGGGCCCAGACACACTGGTGGGCTGGGAGGAGAGAGAGAGAGAGAGAGAGAGAGAGACGGGTAAGATATGAATGTTATTACATGGCAATACCACATGATTAACACATGAATAACATGGCAATACCACATGATTAACACATGAATAACATTGTACAGAACATGACCTGGCCTAGAAATGACTGAGCAGATACATTTAAATACTCTATCAATTAAAGCAGAATTTGACTACCAAAATTGTTTTTTTGCATATCGCATATTTCAGTCGTGAATGGTGGCCTGACGAGAAATATTCCCGGAATTGGGAATAAAATTCATCTTTAATGACTGTGTTAAATGTTGGCAGGATAGCGTCGTTTAGCTCATATCCGATAACCATGACTGTCCTCTCAGTACTGTGTGGTATGGTGGAGGGGGGTGAGGGAGGGAGGGGGGTGAGGGAGGGATGGGGGTGAGGGAGGGAGGGAGGGATGGGGGTGAGGGAGGGAGGGAGGGAGTGAGTGTGCAGTGTCTCTTGGCTGGCCTTACCTCCAGCTGCTCCCTGGCCCCCCCTGGCCTGGCCTTGGTGTGACTGGCCCCAGACCTCTCACTCTCAGCTGGACATGGAAACACATTAACGGGGACAGTATTGACGTTAGAAATAGGATGAGTTGATGAAGCACAGTTCAGCCTGATGACTTTGAGGCAGAAGGGTGTTTGCCGTTGCAAAACAAACGCTTATCTGGGAATAATAAATACTGTTGGATTGCCAAACTGTAATGGCAAGAGCCGTGCCAATGATGGAAGTAAATGTGTGTGTGTGTGTGTGTGTGTGTGTGTGTGTGTGTGTGTGTGTGTGTGTGTGTGTGTGTGTAGTACACTCACCAGGAGAGCGATGCAGGGCGGGAGACCGCAGTCCATTGGTAACAACTGTGTCAGCTATTGGCCTGATGGCCTGAGAGGGGGAGAGAGAGAGAGGAAGATAGAGAGAACGTGGTAGGGAGAGGGTGGAGGGGAGAGAGAGGGAGGGAGGGAGAGAGAGAGAGTGGGGGGGAAGGAGAGAGGGAGAGAGAGAGAGTGGGGGGGAAGGAGAGAGGGAGAGAGAGAGTGGAGAGAGAGAGAGAGAAATCGTTAGACGAGTTGACACAAAGGCAATAGGGCGGGAGGGGGAGGATTTCACACTCAATAGTGGGGAGGAGGAGGGAGGATTAAATTCACACCCTCCATCTCCCTCTGATAAACGAGGGCACAGCAGGAGGAGGACTTTCAGTCAATGCTAACGACATTACAGACAAAAGCTGCATGGTGTTAACTGACGCTACTCAGAAGTGAGTGGGAGGGGGCGGGGGGGGGGGGGCAATAAAGCATAGAAGCCAAGTAGTAGTCGGCCATTAAACATTAAACAAAGACCAGGATACAGCCGTGAAGTTAGGGAGAAGGAGGAGAAATAGAGAGAGGGATAGAGACAGAGAGAGTGAAGAAAGCCAAACAAATGAACCATAATACAAATCATGAATATCTCCAGGTAAAAAGTACATCCTGTATAATGGATTAAGTCTTAAACCTCTGAACTGGCCCACAGCTCGTCTCTTTCAGGAGATCGTCCCCGAGAGCCTCGAGCCCTGGGTGCGACGTAACGGCACGGTGCTACTATGTGATCTCACTGGCTTGGCTGTGTATTTATACACCCTGACTGGGTCTCGGCTAGGGGCCCCTGGCTGCCTCTTGTGTTCCACTGATGCCGTCTTTTCCACTGGAGGGACGGCGGTGGAAACATTCCTACTGGTGGATGGACCAGGCAGGGGAGAAGGGCCTTGTGTTGAGGGTGACATCAAAACGTCAGATGGTGTCCTTGGGTTATAGAGGGCTATAAAACAAAGAAAATACTGGCCTAGATTAAGTCTCTCTCTGTGTGTTGACGTGTCCAGTCCCGCCGTGATCTGGCGAGCGAGACTACCCTGGTCTCTTTCTGTACTGCCTTCCATCAACTGTCTGACTGTCTGTCTTGTGGATTAGCTTCGTAAGCTGGAGCAGGGCAGAGCTGTGGTGTCTAACAGCGAACAACAAGCAGAAGGTGTCTGCCTTGTAACATGCCCGGACCTGCCCGCGGCAGCCAGTCTGTAGGTGTGTGGTGTGACGCCAGCCAGCCAGCCAGTCAGCCGGCCAGCCAGCCAGCCAGATTACAGTGTTGTTGCACCCAGAAACACAAAGAAAAAAAATAACCTGTGGTAGGGAAGTGATTCCTGACGGTTTTTCTCTGATGAGTCATCATGAGCCAGCAGACTGCAGACCTACTCATCCTTCCTGTGGTCTCTTCAGGTCACGGGGGAAAAAGCATGAACGCCTGCATGTAGCTACAGTACATGCATGTCTGGAGGCCGTCCTGGGCTAGACTAAAGTCTGCTAACATGTGATGTCAGTAGACTTGTTTTCTGACACTTATGATTGAGGGATCGTAGTTTCCCAGACGCATATCCACCTTTTTTCCTTTACATATTAGGTTATTTGTAGATCTAGACTCTCGAGGACAACCACAAAGCACAGACAACAACAATCCCAGTCAGTTGAGCCTTACCTCCTTGGTGAGCAGGGCTGTCTGGTGCTCGTCTCCAGCCCCGTGGCCGAAGCCGTTGACTTGGGGGGACTTGCTACCTGAGTGGGCGGTTCTGTCGGGCCTGTGGGGGGTGGTCTGGTAGGGGGGCTGCAGGGGGATGGCTGAGTGCAGGGGCTCCCTCAGGAGGGTGGCCTGGGGGCCTGGGGGCCGCGGGGGCTCGACGATGTGGGGGCCTGCCGCTTGGGAGGGGGCGTCCACTGGTTTGGGGGAGGGGGGGGGGGGGGGGGTTTGGGTAGATGGATAGATGGATAAACAAACATTTAGAGATTCAGAGTTCTGATACAATGTATTATAGGCACATGTAGAATCGTTCAACTTATCGGAACACTTATGCAGGCCGTATCGTGACTGGCGGTGGACGTTGTGTCATCACTTTCCTTTACGTGCAGTAAGGGGGTTAGCTTTGCCTCTGACGAACATTCCTTCCCATTGACGTAGTCTGTTCACGGTGGTAGTCGTATGTCACCAAGCGGTGATAGGCAGTGATAGCTATTAGCTAATGACCCTGGCCTTCACATAACAATCCCCATAGACTAATTGTCTGGCATTTATGCACAGAAGTTCCTTCCAACGGGCCAAAGCATACCAATAGTGAAGATGTCCATTAAGAACAAATGAAGCGACATGGTGTGGAGTGGAAAGTAATGAGAGAATAGGGGTTTCGCATGAAGGGAAAAAGGTGACATAATAATCCCGATATTTTATTATTTTGCGAGAAAAATTCTTAAAAGAGGGAAAAAACAAACCCCTGACCACATCATCAACGAACCGGACATTCCATACTGTCTCCATACACAATTCCGTGGGGAAAATAGTCGGGGGAAGAAAGAAATACGCACATTGACGCATGAAAAACAAGAAAAGCTGGTTTTCCTATCTAGCTCTGTTTGATTGAGCCAAAATGTGAGTTGTTGTCCAAATGTTAATCAAGGAAGACAGGGGAAAGTTGCCCCCCCTCACCCCCCCGGGTTTCGGCCTCACCTTCTTGTTTGGCCGTGAACGTGCGGGCGGAGTCACCGAGGCGAATGAGCTCATTGGTCGAACCCGTCTCGTCGGCATTCCACGAGTGGAGGGAATGTTTGCTAGACTGAACGGCAGACCTGGAGGACCTGAAGACACAACAACAAAGACAATATCTTACAGTTACAGATAATGTGTCCACAACAACATCAATGAAAAGCCACTCCATAGAAGACACAACCTCCATGTAGAGGTGAAGATAAACGGCTCTTGAGGAGACTATCTTTAAGGCTTATATCAGTAGGTTTTGCGAGATTACCATCCAGAGTTGGAATGATTACGACCTGCACATTCAAAACAATGTAGAGAGTGTTTCCTGGTATCTGTGCGCTGCTGGTTGACGTCAGCTCAGTGACTCAACCGTTCAACCATGTTTGCTTTCCAGCTGCAGCGATAGCCATGTCAATACAGGCTGTACATGTAGTGTGTTTAAGACAGACAGACAGACACAGACACAGACACAGACACAGACACAGACACAGACACAGACACAGACACAGACACAGACACAGACATAGACATAGACATAGACATAGACATAGACATAGACATAGACATAGACACACACACACACACACACACACACACACACACACAGACACACAGACACACACACACATTCTCATGTCAACCTTAGCTTTGCTTTGACCTTTGCGTGACAAAGCTGGGAGCGTGACATTCTGTTGTGTAAATAGGATGTGCTGCTTATTATGATCCTGTTTGGTGATGACATGATCAGTCATGTGCTGTGGGGGCGTCTTTGGCTGTGTCAGCAATCTGGCATGCCTACTCTGTTCTGAGAGCTCTGTTTAGGCAAGGCAAGGCAAGTTTATTTGTATAGCACATTTCATACAACAGGGGCAATTCAAAGTGCTTTACATATAGCATTAAGAAATACAGTAAAAATACAGTGTTAGGGTTAGGGTATATATAGTATACATAACAGAGGGTTCAAACCATGGAAATTAATACAGCCTCGTGGAATAATAACCTCCCAGATACAAGCATAAATACAGCGGTAGAACCGCAAACAATATTAAATAGAGATGAGTTGAGATTATACTAATCCCTGCGAAGGGGAATTTTTTTTTCTTCTTTTTTTTTCTTTTTAATACAACACAACATAGGACACCTTGAACTGGAAACACTCACTGTGCGCTGGAAGACTGGGACATTTTCTCCAACATGGCCTCCTTCTCCTGCTCCTCTGGCTGGGGGGCCGCTGGCCCTCGAGGGTGGGGGACATCCTCCACAGGCCCACAGTTTGGCTCTCTCTCTGGGGGAGGGAGGAAGGACAGAGATGGGTAAATACCAGGGTGGAGAGAGGGAGACGTGGGTGATTGATAGAAACAATCTGGTGGCCTTGACAGGATGTGAAAAGGGAACAACCGCAGACAACCTTTTATCAATGACGATACAACACACCCTCAGACAACCTTTTATCAATGACGATACAACACACCCTCAGACAACCTTCCATCAACCACCATACAACACACCCTCAGACAACCTTCCATCAACCACCATACAACACACCCTCAGACAACCTTCCATCAACCATGATACAACACACCCAAGGAACACAAGCTGTTCCACACAGACATCACATGACCCTAATATGACACAACTATCCATGTCTCGAATCTGACAAGCTCCAAAATCCAAATCACACCGATAATATATATATAAACATTGAGTAATATCTATGTTCACACATCTCACTTACACTACTAACACTGCCGTTCCATTTCCAAAAGCAGAAGTGCAACACGGTGCTATTTCAGCCTCAAGTCATTGTGAGAGAGCAGCAATATCCCTTCAGTTAATTTCCTTGTAAATGAACAACACTGACACTGTAAACAATTGGAAAACAAAACTAGAATTTAAAACAGACCGCTCTCCTTTACCACAACAGACCCAACAGCTCCTTCGGTCCAAATTGGACTTGGTCCGAACGAACGCCCTCAATTTACAGACCCTTTCTCATCAGGCCTATATTGTGAAAATGCATGTCATTTCTAGAGCAGACCCAGTCATTAAAGCCTAATTGCTGTTTGGCGATGGAGAGAGAATGGCCACAGACACAAAGGCATGCGGAGCACGGTCCGTTCAATGGGCAGACCGCTTCCCAGTAATCCCAGAGCCAGCCGGGTCTAAACCAGGTTTAAACCCCCATTATGTCCAGTCCATGAGTGCAGATGATCTCACCCAAACAGAGACTTGTGTCTCAGTGAGAGAGCGAACTGGTGCATCACGCAGGGAGGGAGGGACGGAGGGAGGGACTGTCAAATCAGAACAACTAGGCTGCAATAGAGAGAGTGCAATGTTTCAGCCATGTTCTCCTCCTTCAATGGATGGGTTGTAGGGCTGCACGATTAATCGATTTTAAATCGAAATCGCGATTTGAAATGACGCGATTAGCTAATCGCAAAGCCTGCGATTTGCCTGCGTTTTTTTTTTTTTTTTTTGCCATTTAGCAGACGCTTTTTTAATCCAAAGCGATTTACAATTACGAATTACAGGGACATTCCCCCTGGAGTAACTGAGGGCTAAGTGCCTTACTCAAGGGCACACTAGTAGTGGTGTGGTTTCAGGCGGGATTTGAACTCACAACCTTCCGATCACAAGTCCAACTCACTATGTGTTTCTCAACCCTCTCCTCGGGGCGCCCCAGCCGCTCCACATATTTGATCTGTTCCACCACCAGCACACCTGATTCAACTAATCAAGTCCAAATCATAATTGCTTTGGACTTGATTAGTTGAATCAGGTGTGCTGGTGGTGAAACAGATCAAATATGTGGAGCGGCTGGGGCGCCCCGAGGAGAGGGTTGAGAAACACCACTACCCGTATGGGATACGTCATACAGCGCGTCGGATTCAACGTCAATGAACGTCAACGTCAATGAACGTAAAAAAAAAAGACACTTGTTGAGAGAAACAAAATGGTGTTGCTGTTTAAAAAAAACATAAATAAATATGTTGTCCCAATTCATATCTTTTAAGTTCTCATCCTTGCATTAGAATTAGAGCAGTTAATAGTTTGATGGTATCATGTGGTAATGCTCTCTGAAAATAGGTGATAGATAGATTCATCCAATCACCTGCCAAGTATTTTTTGAAAGTACCTGCCCTTTTCCAAACAGCTTCCAATTAAGCTTTCCTAGATGGTTGTGTGAAACAAACCACCTGAGTCAGGTTAGTAATGCTCCATCACATGTTTTAATCTGAAGCTTGATTTTAAAGCAACCCAACTTTAAAGCAACCCAATGTAAGTTTAGTTCTTTCACTCGTAGCTCGGGCTGTGGGGGTGCTAGAGGAGGGAGCCTCTAAGTCCCCTGAAGACGTACAAACAAACTGCACGTTGATACGACCTTCCTAGCCGGAGATATGGCCACACTTTACAAAAACTCCCTTTTTATTTTTTTTTGCTATTTAAAAAAAAAAAAACGCAAATTAATCGCAATCGCGATATCTGTCCAAATAATCGCAATTCGATTTTTTTCCCCAAATCGTGCAGCCCTAATGGGTTGGCCTTTCTGTTGAGATGTCGAGGGGGTCGAAGGTTGAGCTTAATGGTGACTTTTACTCAAATGTTTACAATTATGTAAATGGCTTCGGGTTGATGTGTCGCCTCGGTAAAGCAGTTGACGGTTGAGAGTTGAGGGCAAAGTGTGAAACCAAACCGCTACCTCCATTCTGCGACCCTTCTTCGCTGATCTGCTCGGTGAGGTACTCGAGCAGCCCGTCAAAGATCTCCAACAGGTTCTTGATGGACTCTTTGTCCCCTCTTACGATGTTTTCACCTAGAACACCACCGAAAGAAAAACAACATTTGGGCACGCGATGAATAAGTGTAATTATAATCAGCATCATATTGTTGCTTTTTTTAATAGAGCCAAGACTGTCATCGTTCAGCCACAGACCATCAGTAGAACAAAGAGGGCTCTGTTCACTCTGAACAAGGCTGTGCTTTTGTATCTAAAACAGCCATTTAGCTTCAAGCCATTTGGGGCCATAACTAAATAGATGCCTTGATTCTCTTTTGGCATCAGATGGTGAAAAGCCTAATGTGAATAGTGAACGGTGAATGGTGAAGAGAGATCCAGTGACAGTGCTGCTCACCTGTGATGTGTGAGAGGCTGATCTGGAGGTAGTCCAGAGCCAACGAGTCGATCACAGACTGAATGTTGTGGATGTCATCCTCTTGACTCACCGGGGAAGCGATGTAATCTGCAGCAGACACACACACACACACACACACAGTGAAGACTTGCAGCCTCTGTTGCACTTTCGCCACGCTAAACTTAATGACCACTAAGAGGTCATTGACAAACACAATCTTGTGTTGGCAGGTCTGACAACCTTAAGTAGCGCAGTGTGGCATTCTTGAAATTCTAAACATGTTCCAGGGAATCTAGGCCGACTCTCTACAAAAGCACACAGTTCTTGGCTGTAACAGAATGTCGCTCTGACTGTTCTAAGAGCAGAACAGCAGTTAAAAAACACAGCCCCGAAACTGTCAAACCCTATCCATCTCCTGAAAATTGTAACACTTATAAAATCAGTTCTTTGGCCTACATGCCTTTATATATGACATATTTTCCACTGTCACCACTTCCAAGTAGGCTGTGTTATGGAATATGTCAACTATCTAACTGCAAGCACATGTGTGTGTGTGTGTTTACTTTTTTCGGGATCCAGCCACCCATCAAGAGTCTTCAAGACTTAAACACCGGATAGTGGAGAAGTTCCAAAAAGCATGTGTTGCTCTCCTTTTCACTATGAACTCACCTGGGACCTTCTCCCCCAGGATGGCCTGATACAAGGCAACAAAAACATTGGCATCGCAGTCCGTCACCTTCCTCAGTCTCAGGTTAATGTGACACTTGCTGAGGAGATCATTCGCCACGTCCACCCAATCTGTAAAATAAAGTTGTATCACACACACGCACACACACACACACACACACACACACACACACACACACACACACACACACACACACACACACACACACACACACACACACACACTGTAGTGTAGATCGAACCCGAGCTGATTTCTGGTTCACAATGCACAGCTGATGATACCGATACCAAGTATTTACTTGCATGTCGTAGCAATACAGTAGAATACAGTGAACTAATGCCAATCATCTATTGACAAAATGCCATCTACTGCTTTTTCAAGTGTAAGTTAGTGTCTTCTAAACCCAATGAGATGTTAGTAGAAAGACGTCGATTACAAGCGCCCAGAGAAACCCACCGCTCTGCTGTTGGTAATGGTAACCATAACCTCCATGACTGTTGACATGTCCGCGGTTAATCGGGGGATATGCGCGGGGAGCCATGCGAGTATAGTGGCAACATGCAAACACTACACAACTTGTACAGTAATTACAGGTTTGAACAACTCACTGCGGCTGTAAAAAAAAGTACATTAGAAACGACTAACCAAGATCAACAACACTAGTACACAATGTTCAGTAGCTACCAAAAAAAAACAAGAACTAGCAAATGGTTTGTTGGACATAAAACCGATATATAGATAGTATTTTCGGGAATCAGTTAATAATGTACTCAAGAAGTCAACTCTGGTGATTATGACTTAGCAGCAAGAAGTACGTTAGCCAGCCACACTGGTCTCTTAGTTCGCCTTACCTCTCTCGTCTTCTTGGGTTCCCATCAAACAGCTGTGCTGCTAGCAAGTCAGCTGGCAACAACAAGAAGAGGCAGCTGAAAAACAATGTCGGGATTAAAATCTCCAAAAGTGTACTAGCTGGCTCCCTAGCTACGAGCTAGTTAGCTACCGCTACTGTAACGTTTTCCAAGTTGTTTGAGGCTAGTCACTAAACCCTGATCATCAGAAAAGGGTTGGCTGCTAACCAAAGAGACGGTTCAAATGCAAGTGTTTCCTGATTGGACGATATACTGACTGCGTTCGTAAATTCGCTCCGAGAGCGCCGGGGCGCACACTGGGTTCAACGTCATAAAGAGACCAAGTAATTTGATTGGACAAGAGGCATTCCACGAGAGCTGATCGGATTCCAGGGCGAGTTTACGAACGCAGCCATACTGTCTCTTTGTTTCCGGAAGTTAAATGATCAGTTGCTGAGTTCAGTTTATTTAGTTACATTGTCACGTGAAGCTATCTCGTTGATTAACAAGATAGTTGACTCTTTGGGCTTTACGTCAAACAGATACATTTTATTTTTGATTAAATCTTATTTCCCCCACCTATCATGGCCGTATTTTAAAGGGCATTGTATGGTGCTCTTCCGCATAGCTGTCTCAAAATAGTTCCATTTGCTGGGGTCATGAATTAATACGATAACAATAATTAATTATTCTCTTTATGTCGTGTACTCTTCTTTATTATGTTATTATGGATTTACAGTTGTTCATCAATTAGATAGTTGGGGCCTGAGTTAATGATGGTTTAATACTTTAATACATATACCAGCAATATGTGGTGATTAATGACATTATGAAATTGTATTTGATAGTAACCCAAACCCATTAAAATAATTGGTAAAATAATTCTTTATAACAATTCTGCAGCTAATAGAAAAACCATCACGTATTTTCCGTGTATGACCAAATAAGGAGGAAAAGTAGTACCGAACCGCGCGTTGATATAATCCCAAGTGATACGCCGTGACCACTTCACATCCGTTGAGACAGAGAGAGCTTCGTCTGACCGGCATTTTCTTTCTCTTCGGTGTCGTACTTGTAGCTCGATTTTTTTTTAAATAACGGACTGATTGGATTCATAGTATAAACAGATAGACCACCCGTATTTACATTTTTTAACGTTTATACTCTCCTACACTATGCCCGGTTTTTCCGACAGAGATCGTGGTAGTAGAGACAGGGGGTAAGTGTCCGTTGAGAAATGTCCGTTGTCTCAAAATGGTTAGCAACTCTAGCTAACTAGTAGCTAGGCAGAAATGTCGTTTGCAAATTTTTCATCTCCGCAAGTGGCTCCGTGCATTAATTTAGTTAAGCAAACCCCGTATATTAACTAGTTTATACATTGGGCTGTATTTATTTATATCTGTATTTTAGCCACGTAGGCTCGGTCGGAGCGGCTAGCTCTGTTTAACCGAGAAGAAAGGCTGTTTTGACAGCTGAACTGCTGGGGGCCAGACTCGCATATTTAATCCGTGGATTTCTCGGTCTAGCTTGAAAAACATACGTTTAATCATACCTATATAATGTTATAAATGATCCAAGTTATTGTGGTCACAGAAATGTTTGTTTGCCATGTGGCAAAAAAAATAACTGTAAATTCAAAATGCCGGCCGGTTTGCTCTTCTTTGTTCCTCTGCCGGACGGAAATAAAATGGCAGCTTAAGTAGGTTACACATGTGACGCAGAAAAGAATGTGAATGTGAATTTGTCGCCGTTGTTGGGTTCGATGTGATGTAAACAAACCGGTTCGGCGACATTTCGGTTTGTTGTTGTAGGCCACCAGCCTCACAGACTCATGGGAAATGTGCACCGTCAGTTCCTTAATTCAGCCGATAAGCACACCTGATGTCATACTGCAATCCTAGCTATAGTGATGTTATATTATGGAAGCTAATCTCATGTCATTTCCCCTCTCCATTTCAGGTATGGCACCCCCCGCTTTGGTGGTGGTGGTGGTGGAGGCAGCAGGGGTGGACCCCCCCAGGGCAAGTTTGGCAACCCTGGGGAGAGGCTGCGTAAGAAGCACTGGAACATGGACGAGCTCCCCAAGTTCCAGAAGAACTTCTACCAGGAGCACCCAGACGTAGCACGCCGATCACCTGTACGTTTTCTGAACAGTTCCTTCCTTTGTGTTTCTGTAGTATTGATTATTACTCGTCACCTACAGTCCATCATCCATCCAATGGAGATTTTCATCCTCATCGATCACATGGCATATTTATGACGCTCTGAACTCAAAAGTGAATGATTGTATAGTGGGTTGTGTACTACATCTATCTACGTTTGGTGTGTGTGTGTATATATAGTCGATTCATCTTTAGCCTTGAATGATTCTTGGCTGAAACTAAACAAACTAATCCTCCTGTATGCATCTTATTGCAGCAAGACATTGAGAATTACCGCAGGCTTAAAGAAGTAACAGTCAAAGGCAGAGATTGCCCCAAACCTATGGTGAAGTTTAATGAGGCCAATTTTCCAAGTGAGTAAAAAATCTCACCTCTCCTCTCAGCATTTCTATGGAACATATGTATGAGTTGAAGCATTTCGTCAGATATTTTCTCTCATCTACCAAATGTGTCTTTCAGACTATGTTATGGATGTCATCAACAAAAACCAGTGGCCTGAACCGACCCCTATCCAAGCTCAGGGGTGGCCGCTGGCCCTCAGTGGCAAAGACATGGTTGGCATCGCTCAGACAGGGTCGGGCAAAACCCTTGCAGTAAGTAGGCCTGGATTGTTCTAAAACTACCCTTGGTAGCCTATCTGGTGTGTACTATTGTCATATGTTGGTGTTCAGAAGAACTTTGCGTGAGCTCAAGAGTCTTTGTTTTCCTTATTTAGTACCTGCTGCCTTCGATTGTGCACATCCAACACCAGCCATTCCTGGAGCATGGCGATGGACCTATTGTAAGTATCTGTGATATCACATATCTCTACAGAACACCCCTCATTTCTTATAGAGAAACACGGTTAAGGAACAGATCATTTGCTCGCTGTCTGTCTGTCTGTCTGCGTGTGTGTGTTGAGGGAAGAAATCCCAGTTGATTGACCTGTATCCCTCCCCATCTCTCTCCCTCCCCATCCCTCCCTCCCACACCAGTGTCTGGTGCTGGCCCCTACCCGTGAGTTGGCCCAGCAGGTGCAGCAAGTGGCTGCTGAGTACGGCAGGGCCTCTCGTCTCAAGTCCACCTGCATCTACGGAGGAGCCCCCAAAGGACCCCAGATTCGCGACCTGGAAAGAGGTAGGCTATTCATGGCCTTGTTTAGTTGTTTTTGTGCCTGCGACAGCTCAATACTGTCAGGCTTAAGCCATATGGTTGTATTTAGTTTCAGTTTATTAGACATGATTGTAATGAATGTCAGAATTCTATGCTATAAGCCCTCATTAAAAAGGGTAAAAGGTACAAATCTAAACAGTGTAGACGTGTGAAACTAACTAATAAAGATCCATCCATCCTCCAAAGATCCTCCATTGTACCAATCTAGCAGATGTTTGACTCGGTTCCTTCCTGTTTGTGTTTTTTGTAGGTGTAGAGATCTGCATCGCCACCCCTGGGCGTCTGATTGACTTCCTGGAATCGGGGAAGACCAACCTGCGGCGCTGCACCTACCTGGTGCTGGACGAGGCTGACCGCATGCTGGACATGGGCTTCGAGCCACAGATCCGCAAGATTGTGGACCAGATCAGGGTATGTAGCTGTCTATCTTCCTCCACTCAGAGCTTTAGCATGTAGCATGTAGAGGCACACTCCCACATTTAAGTATCACCGTCCGACTAGGTGTCTCGTCTGTCAGAATAAGACTTTGGGTGATGTTCTGGAATATTGAACCCCCTCCTCTCCTCCTCCAGCCTGACAGACAGACCCTGATGTGGAGCGCCACCTGGCCCAAGGAGGTGCGCCAGCTGGCGGAGGACTTCCTGAAGGAGTACGTCCAGATCAACGTGGGCGCCCTGCAGCTCAGTGCCAACCACAACATCCTGCAGATAGTGGACGTGTGCAACGACGGAGAGAAGGACGACAAGTGAGTTGACCCGAAGACACTTTACGACGATACAATATTAAAACGCATCTGCATCAGTGGAGGCTGGTGGAACAGAGCAGTTCTAGTCTCTAACTAACCCCATCAGAAATTTTTTTTTTTTTTTTTTTTTTTTTGCCAAGTGTATTCGTACATACAGGAAATTGACTTTGTGTGGTTGGTGCATAGGCCATAAAGATACAAACAACAATGTTAAAAAATAAAATACAATGTAATTAACAATATATAAGCAAAAATTGTTTAAAATGACAGAAATGGGCAGTACAGCAATAAGACTGTAAAGTAGAGTATGTCAAACTAATATAGATTAAATTGTCAGTTGTGTGGGTGACCGAAAGGAGCAGTAGAACAATAATGATGTAAGCTTACAGTGTTTCCTCCAGGAATTTTTACTTTGGTGGCGGATAGCCCTGACCGCGCGCTGTGCACGCGCATGAAACGCGCGCGCACGGTTTTTTTTCATTTTTTTTTTTCATTTTTTTTCTTCAAAACAACGACCTCATTTCAGCCAAAACTAGAGGATGGCCAAAAAAATAATAATGAATATACAGAATATAAACTTGTGACAGTCACATACACACACACAAAGATCATCAGCTATAATATAATACGAAGTAGGCCTACATGAGCACAAAAGCCGCTAACGTTACTGATTAACTGTTTACTGTAGTGCAGAGAGATGGTAGTTGTAGGCGGCGTATCAAATGACAAAGCTAAACGTTTAATGAAGGACATGAACGATTGTCAACAACACACTCAAGCAGTAAATAGAACAGTCTAAACAACTTGGGTACTACGCACTCAACTGCGGACGGAACAATACTCTCAACCTATAGTTCCGTGCGTGAATTATGTCAACCCACCACATTACAGAAGTAAAATCACAGTCAGATGGAGCATTCGGTAAACAGCTGAGTATCAGCTGAGTTAAAGAAAACAAACTCTTACCTTTGATGACACCCACATCAGCCCTGTTTTCCCGTACTTCTCCTGTGTGTCTCTGAAGGTCCAAATGTTCCCTGAATTTTAGCTGCATGTTTTTCCAGCATGTAATTCCGTTGTCAATAAAAAAATTGTCTCCCCTTCTTTTCCCCTTGACAATCCTGTGTCGTTGCTAAAGTGACGGCACATAAGAATAGTTTTTTGACTTGCTAATGTCTGCTGATACACCAACACAGCTAGCCGATGCTGATGGCTCTCCCGCTGTAGTTGTAGTTGTAGCTGGTGGTGGTGGTACCCCGCCATAAACGCTGTTAGCTGATCCACCACCTAGCTTCTTTGGTCCTGCCAGCCATGCAGTTTCGGGTCGCTCATAGCCACTGCTAGCTTCAGCAATGTTTGAAGTGTCTGGGACATCCATCCATCTGTCGCTGTTTTCGTTTAATTTTTCGAAGAAGCTCTCTGGACTGCAGCTGCTCCCGCGTTAGCATTAGCATCCATTTTTTCTTCTCCCTTCTCACCGTCACGAGCTCAAATGACACTTGTCGGCCGATCTAACTCTTAACACTCACTTACAGGACTTCTGACACCATGTCGTGTTATTCTATTAAACATACACGTGAGTCCTTCTGTATTTCAATGTAAGTGTCTTTATTTTAACTCGCTCTACAATACCGGTCTCTTGTTGTCTCGTCGTAACCTGCCCACCTGACCTGGGGGGTATTCCATCAACGTCGCTAAAGGAAAATCCTGGCTTATTTTTGATAACTCTCGCGAGACCTATCAGAATATGCCTGGATATTTTTAAGAACTCTCGCGAGATTTATCAGACTAAACCTGGATTTTCCCTTTAGCGATGTTGATGGAATACCCCCCTGATGTCACTACGGTGGCCTGTACACAATAACAATAATACCACAGTTCACATTTAGACCAATCAGGAGCCCTTGTGTCACGTCGTCAACTGAATGTCATTAATCTGATTTTGGATCAGCGGTTAGAGAGAGATGGGCGTGGATTTAGGTGCACTTTTAGTCAACATCCATTATAGCGCTGATCTAGGATCAGATATATTTTAATCAGCTAAAATGTTAAGTTTTTTATTTTTTTATTTTTTTTTGTGTGTGGACTGAATCAATTCGTGGCGGAGGAAATTCATTCGTAGCGGCCCGCCACCAATAAATGCATGTAGAGGAAACACTGCTGTAAGTGATGTAAAACTAATAGATGACATTCTGTCCTTTCCCCACTCCAGACTGCTCCGCCTGCTGGAGGAGATCATGAGTGAGAAGGAGAACAAGACCATCATCTTCACAGAGACCAAGAGGCGCTGCGATGAGCTGACCAGGAGAATGAGACGGGACGGGTAAATATCACAGAAATGTTTTTAATTAAAAGTAATTCTTCCTCCTTCTAGCATTGTAACTCCCAGTAGCCCCTGGTCCTAGCATAGATTACTTTGTCTTACGACGACTGATGGAGAGATGATTCACTTACTTAGACAAATGTATTTGTTGTAAGTTGCTTTGGATAAAGGCGTCTGGTAAATGCCATTTACATTTTAGTAAAAGTAAAAATGATATAGCACTTAACTTGCCTATTGTAATGGGACTTGTCAAGTCTCTAATGTTCATGTATTGTGTGCTACAGCTGGCCAGCAATGGGCATTCACGGAGACAAGAGCCAGCAAGAGAGGGACTGGGTCCTCAACGGTATGCCAGACTATGACAGGTTTTTTTCCCCGTCTTTTGAAGTACATCCTAGCATGGTGCTGGTCCACGTTATTCTGCATACAACTAAAGTCATGCCCTCCCCCCCCCCCCTCACACAGAGTTCAAATACGGCAAGGCTCCCATCCTCATCGCCACAGATGTGGCGTCCCGCGGTCTAGGTCAGTATGTCTTTGATTAGCAAGCCTCTGTTTCGTTTCTCTTTTCAATGTTACACTTTTTTTAAAGAAAGGTTTTGGCTTTCTTTAACTTCTCTATGCATTTTCTGAGTTTTTCTCACCTAAAGGTGCAGTCTATGTGGCAGGGCCTAGGCATGACACAGATCCAGGCCTCGGGAGGGGGAAGGAGGACATATTGGAAAATGAAGCTCAAGTTGCCCCACTGGCTTGCCACCCAGTGGGCCTAGAGAGGTGTAAGCTGTGTGCCAGTACTCTTCAAAAGGCGTCGTGGCTAAGCCTTTGTTTTACGATAACTCGTTTTATATATACAAGTCTCTGTCTATGGATTTATTTACCTGACGAATGTCATTCATCCAGCCCCTGGTTCCAACTCAAACATAAAAAAAAAAGAGAAGCTTGGTGCTGTGTGACTGTTGCCTTGCATGCTGTTTTAGAGAGAGCACTGTATTGCAAGTCACCTTGTTTGAGATTTGGAACAGTTCTGTTACATGCAGAGCTTGTGTGTACCCCCCAACCCCACCCCCAGAAAAGCATGGGTGTTTGCGAACATGTCAAAGCTTTTCCGTTTGTTGTTTCGCTTTTTCTTCACTCAACTCAAAAGTGCTGGGTTTTCTCGAAATGGAGAGAGCAATTTTCAACGTATTGCTTTTTTTTTTTTTTCGTATTGAAATTGGTGAGAAACTGGCACATGTGTTTTAAGGGGCTATCTATATGGGGCCATCTGTAGAAAGGAAGGAGAAAGTGAAATGTAAGAAAGTCCAGAGCTCAAAAACCGAAGCTCAAGTTCCTCCCTCGCCTGCTGTTTTAAAAGTCATGTCGAGACCTGCCAACGAAAGACATTTTCTCAAGTGAACACTGGCTTCTGGGAAGATCTTGCCTAGACGAGACTGTTGGGGGGGTGCTCTGACCTCCTTGAGGGGGTCCACAGGGTTCAATACTTGGGCCTTTTTCATTTTCGTCTTTTTCGGGTTCCCCCCTCAATTTAGTACTTGGTCTATTCGTTCTTGGCAAGACGTGCAGTGCGGCCTTTATTAGCAAGCTTCTTATGAGTGTGTACTGGCGAAAATAAGGGACCTTCAGAAACCATACTCAACTGAACGGTCCTGTATTGGCACACATGAGGAGGCATCAGTGCACATAGCGGCCCTACTGCGTAGAAGCTCCTGGATATCACTTGACAATTTGTGGGGGAGTTCGCTGCATTGGGAAAGGACTAGTGAATGCATACTCCTTAATGGTAAGACTTCAAATCCCATTTTTTTCTCCCTTGGTTAAAAAAAAGGGAGGAGGGTGAAAGAATGCCTTATTTTTGTTGATATGGTAAGCAAATGGAGTGTGCATCGTTTCTCTCTTCCCACAGTAGTATTCCCAATGGAGTAGAACGTTTTTTTTATCGAATGCTGTTTAACACCTCTTCCTTCCAGCACAGCTTTTTATTATCCAGTTCTTTCCAAGGTTTGTTGTATTTGCTAACTTTGTGTCCCCTTTCCGATCTTGGCTGTTGTGGTGTGCAAAATACCCTTTGGCGTGCCCTTATTTTTGCCACACTGCAACACAATTTTACAGATGTGGAAGATGTCAAATTTGTCATCAATTATGACTACCCTAACTCCTCCGAGGACTATATCCACCGCATCGGCAGAACCGCCCGCAGTCAAAAAACAGGCACGGCCTACACCTTCTTCACCCCCAACAACATGAGGCAGGCCAATGACCTTGTCTCTGTGCTTCGCGAGGCCAACCAGGCCATCAACCCCAAGCTCCTCCAGATGGCGGAAGACAGAGGAGGTAAGTCTGAATGGTGACAAACTTTGTAGAGCTGCTGTGGTTCGTCTGATTTCTGTTTTATACTCTTTTATTTTCTTCAAAAGTCTGTTAACATCAAGATAATCCACGCCACCTGTCGTGTTCTCACTTTTGTGTTATTTTATTCACTTTGTTTTGTATGTTGTCGTATTAACACAGCTGTTATGTGGAGTCTGAACACATCGGCACTACTCTATATGCATCAGTCTAAACCCTTCTCTTCTCTTTCCTCTCCTCCTTTTCTCTCTTTCTTTTCTCCCAGGTCGTGGGGGAAGGGGAGGAAGAGGTGGCTATAAGGATGACCGACGGGATAGGTATTCCGGGGGGGGGAGGAGTTTCGGAGGTGGTGGTAGCTACAGGGACCGGGATGGCGGCGACAGGGGGTTCAGCAGTGGACCAAAGCCCCAAAATGGCGGCGGCTATGGCGGGAGCAGCAGCTATAACAAAAGCGCTAGCTCCGGCGGTAGCTATGGGGGAGGTGGCAGCTACGGTGGCAACGGACAGGCTAGCTTCAGCAGCGCCCCCAGTCAGGTGGGTGCATTCAGCAACCAGAACTTCCAGGCCCCTCAGTTTGGAGCTCCACAGGCGTCAGCCCAGAACGGGATGAGCCGCCCCCAGTTCGCTCAGTTCCCTCAACCGCCCCCGCAACCCCAACAACCCCCACCCCCACCCATGGTCCCCTACCCGATGCCACCCACCTTCCCACAGTAGGGAGATTGTACACAACACACAGAAGAACCACCATGTTTTTTTGTCTTTAAAAAAATCTTATATTATGATGATTTATTATAATTACCCTTTGTACTGTTTAACTTTTTTTGCTTACAGCAGGGTTGGAATTATTCAGTAACCCGAGCATTGAAAAGGAGTCCAAAGTTGGTCTCTGTAGTGCAACTATGATTGGTGCACTTCTCTTGACTGTTTTTATTTGTTGTTACATTCCTCAGTAATTAGTTTTTACTAGGTAATGCACATTTTTGAGTTAGTTGGTATGATTAAAGTTTAAAGTGATATGTTATGAGCAAGATCTTGCCTGGGGGGCATGCATTGGCCCTTCAAATAAAAAGAAGAACATCAAAGTGTTGTGTCCTGTGTTTCTGTGGGGGAGTTGGTGGGAAAGTCATTTGTATCAATGAATGAATACATTCGAGATGCAACATAAGCACTTGTTGGTCTGGTTATGCCAGCAAACGGAAGGCAACATTTTCTACATAATATGTATTATTATTACATACTATATTATAGTAGCCGGCCTAGACGATATAAGTGTTTCGTAAATATAACGATGACTCAATTGTATATATATTTTTTACATTTATGTGAAAAGGTTGACGAGCATTATAGGCTCTGTTTGATAGCCCACATTTCAGGAGGAGCGTCTTTTTTTTCTCCTACAGCTTTATTTGACCCGGAAGTGATATTGTTGATTCCCTAAAGTTGATTCCATGGTATAACTCGGCTACACATGTTTACTGGGAGATGCTAGCGAAATACCGACGAGTTCAAACGTTTTTTTAGTTGGCAGCTAGTTCTTACAGAAATAATAGTTAGTCGTATTCTCTGGCAGGTGCATTAACGTACACACGACTTGTAACGGTGAAAAAAAGCAACGCAACGTGACCAAGGCATCGCCTCTGTCTGTCTGCACGCTGTGAGTAACACGGTGGTGTAATGTGATGAGTGGCCACGAGCTGAACATGTTGACCGATCGTGTTAGAAGACTACTTTTAGGACTCGAGAAGAACCGGTCCAAAACGTCAGTATGCAGAATAGCTTCGCCTTTCTCTCACCGGCACAGCAGGGAGCTGAGCACTACTACCGCCGAGGATTCCACAGCCCTCTGTCACACACTGATGCACCTCTGCACAGACAGATACTTCATAGCGGCCGGACAACATCACATAGACTCCCTGCGACGTGGGACCAGCTGTGGATATGGGCCACTGGGCATGGAACTTAGGAAGAACATTCTGGAACAGTGGTGGAAGTCTGTGATCGCGTCCAGGTCACAGGTGTTTGGGATAAGCACGTTCCACACCGGTCAGGACGGAGGTAGTGAGAGTGATGGGAGGTTGAGGGTTGTTGACAGTGATGCGCTCAGCCAGATCCTCCACCAGGGGGCGCTGAGCAAGGACCAACTGGTGCAGGAGATACACACTCATCTTCAGACCTCGGCGTCTGTGCGTACGAGTCTTTTTCATGGTAAGTACTCAGATAGCTCAGTAACAGCAAATGAATGAATGATGAATGAATGATGGATGGATGAATGGATGAATGAATGGTCTTTATTGTCATTGATATAGTACAGGTACCATACAACGAAATTTGGGAGGGGGGGCTCCCCTGGTGCTAGGAAAAAAAATACTAAAAACAAGAAGGGAAAAGAGCTGGTTTACATAAAGAATGAATGATCTTTATTGTCATTGTAACAGGTGGGCTACAACGACATTTAAATTATGCAGATTTATTTGAGTGCCTTGACAAAAGAAAGTTGTTCCACGTTAACAGGGCTGTAGTTGATAGTCTGTTAATAGTGAGCACCTGCAGACCATCTATGAAGGCCTATCCAAATAAAGTAGGATTTCAAGTCAAGGGTTTTTCATGGGAAAAGAAAAAAATCGACTTTGTAATTAAGAAAGCGTTGATCCAATATATGAAAAAGGTTGCACTATATATATATATATAATATAGTATACTATAATATACACTGACTATGCCAAATGCAATGAATAATGCATCCGTTTTTTATACTGTATACTGTTGTCTATGCTGATCATCTGTAATGTGAATTGTTGAATGTTGAAAATATAATATACAAAATATAATATTAATAATCATATTTGTTTCACTCATGGTTTATGCTGTCCTTGTTTCCCAGGTGCCTTGGAGCAGTATGTGCCCTCGTTGGAGCTAGTAAACAGGAAGCTGCCGTTCGGCCTGGCAGAGACAGGCTTGTGCTTCCAGCCTTCAGATGTTCCTGGTTGGTGAGGCTTGTTGGTGGTAGGGTTGCCAACTGTCACGTATTAGCCTTTATATCCCGTATTTTGGGCTGGATGAATATACAGGACCTCCCTTGTCCTGTAGTATTCCATCCTTGTGCAGTGTTATTTCATTTATATGTACATGTCTGGAATGAAGCTCAACCTCAAGATGATTCTGTTCTGTAATGAACATTTTTTTTAAAAAGGCGCCTTAGTGTGCTACGCCACTTACGCGCCCCTTCCAATGTCCTTTTTGGGCTCTGCACCCCACTAAAGGAGGTGCATTTTGATCACATGTTACTCTTCGCCACCAGCCCAGCTGAGATGACCCAGTCCTCCCTGGTGTGGTTCTGCTCGCCCCGGACCTCCTCCCAGTGGCTGGACTACTGGGCCCGCCAGCGCCTGCAGTGGTGGAGGAAGGTGAGTCTCTCTCTCTGATGTCAGAATCAAGTTTATTGTTGCATCCCACTACACAAGTATAAAGGCCAATGCACACGGCGTGCGATTTTGTCGCACGACAACATTCGATTCTCAATTCACACCACCGAAGTCGGACCAGGCAGGCTGATTACTATAGGCTCTACCAATATTGCTTGCCTTGCTTACACAATTTCTACAAGATACAACTGGGCATATTGTGCCTACATGCTCGATTGTTATTATTATGTAATATAGGTGTCTTATAATCCCATATGAGATGGGTCGTGTTGTTGACTTCGGTCAATATCGTATCGCACGCCGTGTGCATTGTCTCACTCAAAACAATGGAATCGAATTCGGCGGTGCGACAAAATGGCACGCCGTGTGCATTGGCCTTAAGAGAGTAAAATTCTTAGGCTTCGGTTCCTCCACATTGCAGAGACAAGAGAAATAAAGTGTCAATAGTTGTAAAAGACAAATAAAACAAGAGACAAATTGAGCAATACAATAGTGGTAGTAATACAAATAATAGAAATAGCATGACTATTCCACTTGGTGGCAGTGGATGGTAGAGGTAGTATTTGAATAAAGTGACTGTGTGCTTAACGGTAGCTAGTCCGTGTGCGTGGGGTGTGCTGAAGGATAAATAGTCACTTGCCCTCAGTGGGCTTGTTTATAAGCCTGATTGCCTGGGTGAAGTAGCTGTTGGTTAGCCTCTGAGTTTTGACCCCGAGGCTAGTCGACATCAGTTCGAACCGACGGGTTGTCTATCCCTCCATCCATCCATCTATCCCCCCCCTCCATCCATCCATCTATCTATCCCTCCATTCATCCATCTATCCCTGATCCATCCATCTATCCCCCCCTCCATCCATCCATCTATCCCCCCCTCCATCCATCCATCCATCCATCCATCCCTCTATTCCTCCATTCATCCAGTTTGCCCTGAGCCCGTCTGACTTCAGCTGCAGTGACTTGACAGAGGAGGGTTTAGGAGGCCGGGCGTCCCGGGGTCTGAAGATTGAGTACCGCTTCCCCTGGGGTCCAGAGCCCCTAGAGACGCTGTTGAGCCGGGGGAGTGCTGAGCTGCTGCAGACACACAAGGGCCCACGCACCAAACTACAGGTGAGTAGAACCACTTCTAGGCTAGCGCTGGCCTAGTTGATAGTGAGTTGGGCTGGTGATCAGAACGTCATGAGTTCCCAAATCCCACCTTGGAACACTACCACTAGTGTGCCCTTGAGCAAGGCACTTAGCCCCAAGTTACTACAGGGAGACTGTCCCTTTAATCTCTAATTTCTAAGTCGCTTTGGATAAAAGCGTTTGCTAAATGGTTAAAATATAAATGTTATAGGCACAACGGCAATGTGTGAACTGCTCACTTTGTCAATATCATATCACTCGGTCTGCAATCTGACTCCAGATCAGCCTTGTAAAATCTGGGTTGTTTTGTATCTGGCACAGTAAATGACTCTTCGTCATGAATAGACTTTAGATTACAACCATTTGATCTTTCTCTCTGTCAGTTGTGTTGATATGTTCAAATGTATTTATAGTAAGTAAGTAACTTACTTACTTACTTACTTACTTACTAAATGTATTTATGTAAGAATGCATGAACCATATCAGGGCTCTCTCTCTCTCTGTCTCCCAGTGTCGAGAAGGGAGGAAAGCAGTGGTCCCTCATGTGATCTCTGTAACAGGAAACATAGACCGGGGCATGCTGGCCTTCCTCCACAACTCGCTACAGCAGGTCCAGAAAGTCGACAGCAAACAGAAACTACACCAGAGAAAGGTGAGACATTCACACTCCTCATCTTACAACTAGTATCTGACCATCACTGAAGTACTTCGGATTTCTGTTTGCATTTGCTATATATACACACGCACGCACGCACGCACGCACGCACGCACACACGCACACACACACACACACACACACACACACACACACACACACACACACACACACACACACACTGATATCTGTTTGCCTTTGTAGGTTTTGAAGCTGCATCCTATCCTAGCCCCAGTGAAAGGGGCTTTAGACATGGGGAGGGGAGCCACAGTGGAGCTTAGACAGGTAAGACACTATTGAAATACACTCACGTCAAGGTGTCCTGGGGGGTATTCCATCAAGGTCGTTAAAGGACAAATCCAGGCTTGTGATTTATTTAAAAATCCAGTCTTATTTTGATAAGTCTCTCTCCACTTTTTAAATACTTTCATTCAGACTATGTTGGATTGAAGCTTCATCAGTACATTTGATGTTTTTGTAGATTTGTGAAGGGTTGCTGCAGGACTTTTTAGATGGCGGAATCTCTACATGGCCTGGCTATCTGGAAACCATGCCAACCTCTATGGAGCAGCTCAACACAAAGTACTACTTTCAAGTTTATTTTTACATTACCTTTACATTACATAACCCTAACCCTAATAATAATAATAATAATCATAATAGACTTATTATGAACACTTCTTTATAGCATTATGATGTGGACTTGACCATGTTATGTACAGTAATTGTTCTGCTGGTCTGCTTTTGGGTGTGCTGACTGTGCTCTGAGTAGTGGTACAGTGACATTCCCATAGGTCTCTATGGACACTCCGATGTCAAAGTCACTATCACAAACATGATTAATCACCTTATCGTTATTGGAATACTTTACGCTCCTGTTGTCAGACTACAATATGTCTGTATGAAACACTGACTGTGTCCTGTGTCTAGGTATGATGAGATGGGGGTGCTCTTCTCCGTCGTGGTCAGCGAGAACACCCTGGAGAGCGGCCTGCTGCAGGTCCGCAACCGCGACACCACCGTCAAGGAGACCATGCACGTCTCGGAAGTCAAGAACTTCCTGGCCAGATACATATCTGCTGCTGACAACATCTGAACCCATCTCGGCTTCCTCGTTCTTCACCTGTTTCCCTTGTGCTTTCTCTCCCACATTGATTTGAACGTGTAGGATAGGTTAAAACCATGGGTGCTGTTGACACCAATCCTATGCTTTTTAATCCATGTAGGGAAGTGCACAAGTGGATAATGGGGACACGGGGCATGACTGTATTGGTGTGTTCAGGGTTTGGGTGGTAGGCAGTGCAGTTAGTTAGGTAGTGTACATGTGTCTGTGTTTTTGCCTATAACTCATATATGTATACCTCAACGTTTATTTGTCACTCTAGGATTTATTATTAAAAGTTTTCACTTGTTTTCACTTTGTGGTTGTCATTATTTTTGTTGATAACATGTGTGTCACAAAATCAGCATAATTGAATGCATAGTCTAGGCAATAGACATTTTATAAGATGTGGGACCCCTAGTCAAGTTTCCTCACAATGCTGAATTGGGATTGTTGACTGACCAACAACTGTTATTTGATGTGTTACTGATTTATGTTTACAACATACACATTGTTTTTCATTTCATAATTATTCATTGATTTTATGTCTTTAGTTTTAGTCTTGGATTCTATTTTTATAATTGTAGAGATTCCGGAATCTAAAAAGTCCTGCAGCAACCCTTCACAAATCTACAAAAACATAAAATGTACTGATGAAGCTTCAATCCAACATAGTCTGAATTAAAGTATTTAATAAGTGGAGAGAGACTTATCAATAATAATATATAATACAATAAAAAAAAATATATATATTTTTTTTTACACATTGTTAAGATTAAAAGTCAAGTCCCTCCTTCAACGTTGAGACTGTGATATACTTCCGGAGCAGCGGGGGTCTGTGGAGTGTGCTGCTAGCCGAGGGAACACCGCAGACGGAGCTACAATATCACAGCAATGGACGAGAATAAAGAAAATAAGACGGATGAAGGAATCGGATTGGAGAGTATCCTTTCTAACGTGTTTGCTGCGGGACCGTACAGAAATATGTCAATCCGTAACAGTAGGCTTGATCAGGGGGGGCTAGTAAGCTAGCCAGCTAGCAGGTGGGAATGCCTAATGCCGGATGACTTGTGCTACGTGTCATAGCAAGACAGCTCTCTAGTCTCTGCCCACCCAGTAAAGCGGATTACAGATCTCCTTGTACCCTATTGAGTATTGTCACGATTCCACATTGATCGGGAGTAAATGATTTGTCATATGTGTATGCGTCTATAGATCATTATGAGCACAGTCAAGCCTGTATCTTTCGACACATTTCCCAGTGGAGATGGGTGTAATTAAATCTAGCTTGAGGTCCCTCAACTGATGATGTATGTAGGCTTGCCCCTTAACGCAGATTTGCAGTCCTCCAGATCATCAAGGAGTCCCAGCAACAGCATGGTCTGAGACATGGGGATTACCAGAGATACAGGTGAGAGAGGTGGGGAGGGAGTGGGACACTGTGGCACAGCATTACAATGACGACCCATACACACACACACAGACACAGCTGTGTCATATGGTTCGGTAATGTCGCGTACATGGAGTCACCTTGCCTTATACATGAAGACTTCCCGTTGCTCCTTGGGCCAGATGCTTCGGCTTTAGCTCAGAGGGCTGACACAGTCGTGTGGCATCGTGAAGGGAGTTCAGGGTTCGAACCCTGGCAGTCACAGTTGCACTCACCCTATTGTTCACCCATGTCGTCTTCTTCCGTCCCTAGGGGATACTGCTCCCGTCGGATGCGTCGTCTGCGCAAGACCCTGGGCTTCAAGATGGGCAACAGACACAAGTTCACTGGGAAGAAAGTCACCGTGGAGATGATCTCTGACAGCAGGTATACTGTCACACACACACACACACGCCATATGCTACTGTTTACAGCTCTCACAGATTCTACAAACTCGCTGCGAACTTGAGATTGTTGTAGTATGTGGATGACGCTGTTTTCCGTGCAATCTACTCAACGTAGACATTTTGCTGCTCAGTGCAACGGGACGTGCTTTTTGTCATTTGATCCTGACATATGGAGACATGGGTCAATATTTCGCTAGGTCAGTCAGTCTGAAGCCTACTACAGGATCGTGGTGGAATGCAACTGTTCCAACTGTTTCGTAGAATGCTAACTGTTAGAATGCAGACTGTCAGAACGCCAACTGTTCCGTGTGATGCCATCAGCTGACGTGTGCCCTTCCCTTCGCAGGTACCTGTTGCTGGTGCTGATGGAGGCGGAGCGTGCGTGGAGCTACGCCATGCAGCTGAAGCAGGAAGCCAACACGGAACCCCGAAAACGCTTCCACCTGATGTCTCGTCTCCGCAAGGCCGCCAAGCACGGGGAGAAGCTGGAGAAGCTGTGTGACAGCCCCAGAGTAGACGCCAAGACCAAGCTGGAGGCACAGGTACTGTAGACAGATTAGATTGAACTTGATTTTCGTCGCACATAGAAGTGAAGTACTGAGACATGAAACGTAGTTCAGTGTACTGTACTCAAGAGAGGCACTTGGCTTCGTCAATGGTTACCAGGCAGAGCACAACTCACTAGTACGTTATAAATAGTAGTAGTAAGAAAACATATGGAACAGGTTACAGGTGCAATGTCAGGAACCAACGCAGAATATTACTCTCTAGTTACCCTTGTGTGACTTAACAATAAACCTTGAAACTTGTAACGTTTGTAGTAAGAATACATAGATGGACCCCTGTTTCTCTGTCCCAACCAAAATGAATGATGGCTTTTTTATCAATGGTGTCTTGTGTACAGGCCTACACATCCTACCTGAACGGAAGTGTGCGTTTTGAGCAGCAGGAGTGGAAGGCTGCCATGGAGGCCTTCAACAAGTGCAAGTGAGTCTGACTTTACTACAGAACCTGCGTTGCTAAGATAGTCATCGAATCTAATCATACTGAAATAATGGTATGGACATTTTACCTATGAGTTCAAGTTCACGTTTATTGTCATATGTATTATTACCATGAAATTCTTCAGCCTCATCTCTCTGTAGTATCACACACAAACATGGTCCACAATACAAACAAAACAACAATACAGTACAAGGTGCTTAGTGCAGGGTGTAAAGTGCCATGTGCAGTGGAAGAAACTATTTCTGAGGCGGGTGGTGTGTGAGTTGATACTTCTATAGCGTTTTCGGGATGGGAGGAGTGTGAATAGCGCATAGGCAGGGTGGCTGGTGTCTTTAATGATGTTTTGAGCTTTCTTTATACAGCGGGAGTTGTAGCTATGTTATTGAGTTGTGGCAGTTCTGTGTCGATTATTTTGGCTGCAGTCTTCACTGTCCTCTGTAAGCGCCGTCTACAGTCCTGGGCAGTCAGGTTGCCGAACCACACTGAGATGCATCCCGTCAGAACAGCTTCTATGGTGCTGCGATAGAAGTTCACAAGAGATTTGGTGCTCAGGCCAAATCTCTTGAGGCGCCTCAGTACAGTACAGCCTCTGTTGAGGATATGTTTGGTGTTCAGGGACCATGAGAGTGTATCTGTGATGTGTATGCCCAGGAATTTGAAACTATTTACAATATCTACAGAAGACCCTTTGATGGAAATGGGAATGTGATTACAGATGAGAGCTCTTGTGAAATACTAATAAGTGCATGTTTAAGATCGTCCACTCACTCATATTAATGTATTTGGTATACTTTTGGTATAGATTTTGATCATTATTATTTATGGTTATTGTTTACTACAGTAAATGCCTGGAGAATGGCTTCAGTAGCGTTACTGAGTGTTTTGTGTTGTGATTGTGTAGGACCATCTATGAGAAGCTGGCCAGTGCCTTCACTGAGGAGCTGGCTGTGCTGTACCACCAGCGTGTGGAGGAGATCTCACCTAACATCCGCTACTGCGCTTACAACATCGGTGAGCACTGTCTACACACACACACACACACACACACACACACACACACACACACACACACACACACATACACACAAATACAGGCACACAGTCAGTCGCACACACACACACACACACACACACACAGTCAGTCTCACATGCACACACACACGCACACACAATCAGTTTCACACACACTCACACACACACTCACACACACACACACACACACACACACACACACACACACACACACACACACACACACACACACACACACACACACACACACACACAGCTCATTGAGTCGCCCCACCTCCTCTCTGTCTCCAGGTGACCAGAACGCCATGAATGAGTTGATGCAGATGCGACTTGCAGGAGGAGGTGGAGGCATGATGGCTGAGAAGCTAGAGGTTAGTGTGGTGGCCGCTCGCTGTACAACACAACACAGCACTGTAACTGACTTATTTTAATACTGGTTAAAAATAGTCTGAAATGTGTCATTAAATCTATTTAGATCAGCTTTTAGTTGGCCAGAATGAATCGATTGTAATTACTCTATTGTACTCTTTCATTTTGGGCTGGTTTCATGGACGCAGATTAAGACTAATCCTAGATTAAAAAAGAAACCTCAGTGGATATTGTCCATTGTAAGTGTGATTTAATCCTGGACTAGGCTTAAGCCTTGTCTATGAAACCGGCCCATTATGTCCTCAGGCGTTAAACCCCCCAATTTAGCCTTCCTAGTCGCCCCACACGTTCACTTTTATGATGTTGTTTACTATATAGTACCTTTCGTTTTAGCTAGTTGTTTGACGGTGGCGTTGTCATGGTTCCCCCAGGCCCTGATCACCCAGACCAGAGCCAAGCAGGCGGCCACCATGAGTGAGGTGGAGTGGCGAGGCCGCACGGTGCCCGTCAAGATCGACAAGGCCCGCATCTTCCTCCTAGGTCTGGGGGACAACGAGGCAGCTATCGCTCAGGTCAGTCACCCCTCTCCCCCTCTCCCCCTCCCCTGCTCTCTCTCCCTTACCTTGCAGGATTGGTCATTCACTGTTGGCTACTGAATAGAATAATGGACCTGGGGGGGGGGGCTACTAGTGAACCAGGGAGAATTGGGAGATTGGCGAACTCAGAGTGGAGGTAAGGGGCTGGTGAACTAGAGTATATGGTGAGCTAGCTAGGAGCTTCTTGAGCTGAGCTAAGGGGATTGGAGAACTGTGGAAAGGAGCTTGGTAAACCACTTACATCTCAATGCATCCAGTTAGTGTTCCATTCTCATTCTAAATAATTTACTGTATGCTCACTGACCCGGCTCAGAGTCAAGGGTAAATGTAAATAATTAATATTTTATTATCAACTAAAGACTAAATAAGCAAAAATAGAAATGGGATGTGAGTCAGTACCATCAATGGTGTAGGGTGTGGGTGAGTGATGTGTATGTGGAATGTTGTGTGTAAGTGTAAACAAAGGGGAGAAAGGATTGCCACAAACAAATGAACAAAGGTGTGCTCCTGTATGGAGAGAGAGAGAGAGAGAGACAGACTGGTGAAACCAGCACAACCTAAATAGGCACCGGCACAGATGTGCTGCATCAACCAATCACGCCTCCTCTCCCCACTGCCACCCTGCAACACAGAATCAGAACAAGACAGCAGTGGAGGGAGGAGACCATAACAATTATTTATTCAGACAGAAAGCCAGCCAGCAGGTCTAGGTCCCCTCGACCCACCTAATCCTTTCTACCTCTCAAAAACCCTGGCACTCTTTCCATTATGGCTCCCTCCCTGACTGACTGACAGTTGGCTAGCGTCGTAATCCTCCTCTGGTCCTCCCCCTGCCACTTGGCTAACCTCTCCCTGCCGAGACATCCGACCCGTCCTGCACGGCCCCCGTGTAGTTTCCTCGATACCCCAACAGGTGGCGCTCTCTCCCATCTCCCATCGGCGGCTACCGTAGATGTCACAGACTGCCATCAGCCACTACAGGCGACAAGCCGACCTGTCCCCCTGAGGCGTCGGCCACGCCCGACCCCGTCCCCTCCCCGCCACACCCTCCCTCACTCACGGCTCAGGCATCCTGCACCTCTCTCTGCCTGACTGCATTCTACACATATCCACCCACACACACACCCTCACGGCACCCACACCCACACCCACCAGTGATGGTCTGTATGGAGAGGGTTGCATCAAAGCACTGCTCTTGTGTGAGTGTGAGGCGAGGCACGACTTTGAGTTGAGGCAGTTTTTTGGGGGGGGGAGACGACGACGGGTTATCGTTTTAAATGTCAGCCTCTTAATTGATAACGAGGGCAGTGGTAACCCTATAGTTATCTTGGGTTAGGGTTGGGGCCCCCCTTGACAACAAGGGCCCCCATCTACTGTTTATGTAACCCTGGTCTACACAGCCACCACTTCCCACATTCCCCGTAGATTAGGCATGGCCCTCGGGGATCCATATAAGCAGTTTACCAGAAACACCGTTTTAGACCGCGGGCTGGGCCCAGGGACTGTTGTTGAAGAGACAGGCCTACGCCCTTCTCTTCTTCTCTCCCTCCCTCCCTCCCTCTCTCCTTCCTTCCCTCCCTCAGCACAGAAGACTCCCAACAGGTTGTGCTGGTCGTGCCAGGTGTTGGCAGGGTTTGTGTGGCACAGGTGGACCATGCCCAGTACTAATTAGTGCTAAGTGGAATGTGCTGTGGCCTCGTGTTATTATGGTGTTATCGTATCGTGTTATATGTTATTCTAGCGGTTGACGGATTGCCTAAGTGTTTATTCTGTTAGAAAGAAGGACTGGTTCTCTGACTAGGGTTGGGTGGTAAAATGGTATACTGTGGTATTTGAAAATAGCAATGGTGCCCGTTTCAATACCGTCATAAAAAAAAAGTTGCTGCAGCACAATGTGGCCATATATATTATAAACACCTTAGTGTTTGTCCAGCACTACTTTTTGTGTGGTTGAAGATGCTATGAAAGTGATGACAGAACTTTTTGTAAACAGTGTCATTTGTCAAATAAATGACCTGTCAAAAAAAAGACTAAACTATTTTAGAAGAGATCATAATCACGCGTCACGTGACAGCTTCTCCTCGTCTGCCGTCACATGTTGTGCGCTTTGTACTCGGGTGAATGTTGGTACATGACATGATGAATGTCTCGTTTATCTTTAGGTACTGTGGAATCATCTAGCTATATGTGGTTGTGTTTACAGCATGTTCATGTTCTATCAGCATGTTGTGATGTGCTAAACATGCAGATCAGCTATCTGCGATGTTTGTTGTTAGTTAGTTAGCTAGCTAGCGATGGAGCACGTTTACTTGCCTTGTTAGAAGTTCGGACACTGTGACTCATTCCAAAGTGACTGACTCGTGGACTACAGCATCCAATATCTTTTAGTGTCACGTATGTATCTCTTGTGTGTCATAAGTGACAGACATGTTTTCATATTTGACGTCTTATATGCAACGTAAAGTAAACGGCACTTGGCCCATCCTTGAACCAAGCTTACTGTACCGTAGCTTACTATACCGTAACACTGGCCTATTGTGTGTGTGTGTGTGTGTGTGTGTGTGTGTGTGTGTGTGTGTGTGTGTGTGAGTCTGAGGAGACCCGAGGAACAAGGACTCATTCACAAAGAGCAGAACGACTGTAGGCTAGCCTCTACAGTAAACCTAGATGCTCCGCAAGCACAGGAATGTCCCTCCCTCCCTCCCTCCCTCACTCACTCATTCACTCTATCTCTCTCACACACACATTAACCTGCTAGACTACATATCTCTGCCCGCCCACCCCCCCCAATCTGTCACATTCCTATTCTATGTCCTCCTTCCCAGTCGTACCAGAACTTTTACACTGTAAAACAGTCACCGCCCTGGGGCGGCTGTGGCTCAGGAGGTAGAGCGGGCGTCTAATGATCGCAAGGTCGGCGGCTCGGCAGTTCCCCCGCTGGCCATGTGTCGAGGTGTCCTTGGGCAAGACACTGACTGAACCCCAAATTGCTCCCAATGAGCGGGGCCGGCGCCTTGCATGGTAGCTTGCCACCATTGGTGTGTGTGTGAATGGGTGAAGGAGAGGCCATTGTGAAGTGCTTTGGAATGAGGCGCTATATAAGTGCAGTCCATTTACCATATTTACACAAGTCCACATGATTGCATCCGGTCAGTAATTATACTGTTGTCGTGTCAAGCAGAGTTCACCAGAAATTCACCACATTCCATTATTTCATATTTCAAAGACGCCGTTTTCGAACAAACTAGTTATGGCGTTAACTAGTAGTTTAGTGTCTTCAAGAGCCTGTCTTTAAAAGCCTATAAGAGACGATAATGACATATTTATGACGTGTATAGCCGGTTGCAATTCAGTGTATCTCTCGAGGCTGTAGTTCATGGTTGCGGGTGGGAAATTGCTCGGATGTCACTTTGACAAGACGGCGTTTTCACGTGAACACCCACTACCCCTCCCTGATTCCTGCGGTGCGCCCTGCAGCTGTCTTTGACAGGTGTTTCCGTGACTTCCCTTCACATGGCTTATGGCCACAGTGTCATTTGGTTTTATATACTAGTATACTATATCTTTATGTATGGTTGTTTTATGCAGCATATGTCAAGTACATTGTATAGCCTATATATGTTAATGTGGTTGAGATTTACTGCTTATATCAAGTTTTATATCATGTTTATGGTGGTGGTTTTTATACGGTGTGTCTTAGTTTTATAACACATTTCAACATGATATATGAGGTCATGATCATGTATTTCCTCCTCTATCGCATCCCACAGGCAGCCAATGAGGAGACCAAGGAGCACCTGTACGAGACCCTACTAGCCGAGTGCAGAGACACCATCCAGGCTGTGAGAGAAGAGCTGAAGACTGAGGCGGTAAGGATCACAGAGCTGACAGATCAGGGTTAGGGACTGACATAGTTGACCCTGACAGACCTGAGGCGGTTATGGAGATGGCGTTGTAGTAAGTTTTGGATCGACAGTTGAGGTGAAAAGTAAGAGTGACCTGACCTTTCACCCTGCAGAAGCTGAGAGAGAGAGCTGACGCAGACAGCGGCAAGGTCTCCAACCTGCAGTTCCTGCACAGGTAAGGTGCACTGTGTGTGTGTGTGTGTGTGTGTGTGTGTGTGTGTGTGTGTGTGTGTGTGTGAGACTCTGCAAGGAGGGTTCTGCTCAGTCTGAAGCAGTCTGAGATCAGGCAGCACTGGTGTGGACTCAGACTACAGGGAAAGCTAGCCTGTTTGCAGTTCGCTGACCACTCAGTCTCACACTCAGTGTATAAGAACGTCGCTGTTGGTGAGGATGTTCTGAAATTCACCATCAAAGCAAGACTGCAGGTATTACCGACCAAGTAAAATCTGTCCACCTGGTATCCCCACACTCACAGTCCATTCTGTTTAAACCATCAGGATTCACAACACCTAGAGTCCATTGCACACATAACAAATGGATGTAATGCATACAAACACCTGTACATAGCTCGTCATGACCGTATTGTGGACATTGTGTCTGATACAGTACAAAACATCTTACCATCTAGCGCAGCTATGTACAAGCATGCCAGAGTGTTACCAGAGTGGTTTGGTTTTGCCAATGATGTTTTTTCCAACATCCCAAATACACCTGATGTTGTCTTTGTTGACACCAGCCACAAGGAGGTGCTGATTGTAGAAGTAGGCTGCCCCTTTGACCTGTACATGGACCAGACTTTCCAGGACAAGTATATAAAATACCAACCACTGCTTGGTACGATAACCAGCTTTGGGTACAAGTGCAAATTCAGCATACTTGTATTTGGAAGTCTGGGCCATGTATATAAATGCACCATGAGGGGTCTGAGAATTGCTGCAATGTCTAAAAGAAAGGCCAAACAGGTTGCCAAATGTTGCTCTGTCTCAGCTATTATTGGCAGCTTGGCCGTGTGGAGAAGGAGGTGTTATGTGTACCCTTAAGTGTTCAGTGCTGCTTAGCCCCCGAAATATTTGATTCCCTGTTTGTATAATATAATTTGTGGAACCAAATAAAGTATTCAAATGTGTGTGTGTGTGTGTGTGTGTGTGTGTGTGTGTGTGTGTGTGTGTGTGTGTGTGTGTGTGTTGGAAGGGTCTCCAATCCTCTACACTTTCTGTCATAGAACTAGTCTTGTACGCGCGTGTGTGACTCAAGGCGTGTGTTTGTGTGTGACTCTGTGTGTGTCCTTAGCTACCTGACCTACATCAAGCTGTGGACGGTGGTGAAGAGGAACGAGAGCATGGCCCACGTGCTGCAGGCCAAGCTGAAGGAGCCCCAGACAGACGAGAACAAGAGAGGGCCTCGCCCCCAGGACCTCATCCGCCTCTACGACATCATCCTGCAGGTACACACACACACACACACACACACACACACACACATTGAACCATATAGATAGAAATGTAAGGTATAGAGTCAACTCGATTCCATTTGTCCACATGTTGAAGACGAGTGATGTCTGTTCTACTCTAATGCCTTTACAGTGCCCTCCAGTTCTTGGCACCCCTGGTAAAGATGAATAAAAAGGGTTATAAAAAAATCACCTTTTGGTGAAATTAGCTTAATGTGACACTGAAATAAGAGAAACATCCGACCTTTAATTCAACTAAATTTATTCTGAGGAAAAGAAAATCTGTCATCAAGAAATAATTATCTAACAAAACCATGTTAATACTTTGTATAACCTCCCTTTGTACAACCTCCCGCCAATAAAACAGCACTGAGTCTTCTCATGTAACATCTAATAAGGTTGAAGAATACAGAGCAAGGAATCTGAGACCGTTCCTCTTTACAGAATCTCTCCAGATCATCTATGGTCCTATTCCTTTCTTGGGCACTCTCCTCTTCAGCTCAGCCCACAGGTTTTCAATGGGGTGTAGGTCAGGGGACTGAGATGGCCATGGCAGAAACTTGATTTTGTGTTCAGTGAACCATTTTTGTGTTGATTTGGATGTCATTTTTTGGATCGTTGTCCTGCTGGAAGATCCAATGACGACCCAGTTTTAGTTTCCTGGAGGAGGCAGCCAGATTCAGATTGAAACAAAACAAAACGACACCAAATCACAGATACCGATTCGCACTGAACTAATATTATCACCAGACCTCTGTGTTTGGCAAAATATGGCAGGTAATTTGCGGTGGAATATTTACAGACATGGCAGATTTGCACGGGATTAAGATCACAGACGACCTCTGTAATTCTTACAAATTACTAGAGGTCCCCAGATAATACTAGTCCTGTGCGAATAGGGCTTAATTCACCAAAAAGTGATTTTCAAAAATAATTACTCATCTTCAGGGCTCTACAGTGCGACCATTTCACTCGCATTTGCGACTAAAAATACATCTGTGCGACTAGAGAAATAAATTCACGAGCACACGTGCGAGTACCGTTTTTTTTTTTTTTTTTTTATTCTAAAAATAAATCTGCGCGAACCGTGTGGCCACATTTTAAGCCGTCAGCCAGCCCGCTACGACCACGGGAAGTCATGTTAAAAGTGAAGTTACTTCTGTTAAACTGGCGCTAAGCTAACATCGCTAATCGCTAACTCCCTCCTGGGCCTTAAAGAGACAAGCGCCCTTTTCTCATCTCAAGCTTCATTAGCTTCATTAGCTCACCACATCTACAGATTTGGTCCCACACACTCCAGATTTGAACCCAAGGTTACAACCAGGGTTAACTACCCAGGGTAGAAAGTAGAAAGCTCTCAGACCTTCAGAACCCATTGAAAGTAGTGGAGGTACTCCAGAAGTCCAAATGCATCTCTAATCCTAGGAAACCCTAGGAAGCAAGTTGCCTAATGGCATGAAAATGCAACATGTTGTACTTGAGTGTGGCAGAGAGGTGGGACCCCCGGGGATGGTGGTGTGCTAACAGCTAGCCGCCGCAGAGGCACCGTGCTGGGCTGGCCACCTCCACATGTCACCACCCCGGGCAGCATGGGGCTGGGGACTGGTCATCTGGATGTGGGGTAGTTTAATACCCCTAGATGTGGAGTTGTCTGGCCACCGTGTGTGACTGATGTAGCCTGACCCAGCAGCAGGGAGGTGGGCAGCATGGAGACAGACCTCTGCATGGCCTGGCTGGGCTGCTAGCTGACAGACCTAGCCCTAAAGCCTGGCTGGGCTGCTAGCTGCTAGCTGACAGGCATGACATGGATGAATGAATGAACATGCTGCTAACCAGGAGAACTTGACACAGCTAGTTACCATAATACAATGCCATCAACTCTGCGTCTAGTAGGGCTGTAGGCATGGGCCAATGTGTGATTTTGGTGCAAAAATTGCAAAATCACTAATAAAAATGTGTTATAATTACATTTTTCACTGTGCTCCTAAATTTCTTTGTGTGCCCCTAACATTTTTCATTTAGGAGCACATGTGCTCCTAGTGAAAAAGGTTAGCGTAGAGCCCTGATCTTTACCTGGGGTGCCAATAATTGTGGCGGGCACTGTATATCAGAACATTCAGTGATAACGTGTCACATGACAGGTTGTAGTAGACTAGATGGTGCAGCTGAACCTGACTGTCAGCCTCTGTTGAAACGTTTTGTCTCCGTCTGGTGTGTCCAGAGTCTGGCCGAGCTGTCCACCCTGCAGGGCCTGGAGGAGGACCACACCTTCCAGAAGGAGGTGGCCCTCAAGATGCTGGTCTACAAGGCCTACAGGTACACACACACACACACACACACACACACACACACACAGTAACACACTTACCTGCTCATTTTCTCTCCCTCTCTGTCTAAAGAACATACTTCTTTTCTCACACACACACACACACACACACACACACACTCTCTCTCTCTCTAACCCTCCCCTCTCTCCCTCAGGTGTTTCTTCATAGCTCAGTCCTATGTGCTGGTGAAGAAGTGGAGTGAAGCCCTGGTTCTGTATGAGCGTGTGTTGAAGTACGCCGGGGAGGTCCAGTCTAAGGCCAAGAACCTCGACAACAGCCTCAAGGTGACTCTGACCCCTGACCTTTACCCCCTTATATACATGACCCCTCTAGTAGACATTCTGTGTGTGGGCAGTGGGTGATGGTTTCTAGTGAACATTTGCACCAAACCGGAGCATGCCGATATCTAGAGCTTGTCCTTCTTCTAGCGTTGTGACTGTCAATGGCCCCTGGTCCTAGCATAGATACATTTTTCTTATGATGACTGACGGATAGATGATTCACTTATTTAGACAAATGGATTTGTTGTAAGTCACCTTTGGATAAATGACAAAAATGTAAACGTAAAAAAATTATAGATTTTAATGCATCTACTGTAATGCTAAGATATTTAAACTTGTGTGTTTAAGCATCGGCCCCAACCCTGACAGTTTGATTACTGAATATCATTTCTAGGGAGGCAAAAACCTCATTGTTATTTGTCCCTCTCCTTCAGGATCTCCCTGATGTGCAGGAGCTGATCGCCGAGGTCAACGCTGAGAAATACTCCCTTCAGGCAGCGGCCATCTTAGGTGGGTACCTGAAATGGCTTTACTGTACAATGGTTAGAGTCCTCACCTAGGTTTGTTCGGTGTGTGTGTGTGTGTGTGTGTGTGTGTGTGTGAGTGTGAGAGACAGACAGACAGAGCTCCTTAATTGATTGTGGGTGTGTGCGTTTCTGAGGGTGTGTGTGACTCTGAGGGTGTGTGTGACTCTGAGGGTGTGTGTGACTCTGAGGGTGTGTGTGACTCTGAGGGTGTGTGTTTGTATTTTAGACACGGAGGAAGCTGCTGAAGCGCCGTCCAAGCAGCATGTGAAAGACAACACGGTAAGAAAGAGAGAGAGAGAGAAGGGGAACCAGCCCCACTGCAACATATCAGGACGTCCCCTACAACATATCTTACCCTCCCAATTCATACTTTGCCAGTTGCCATAGACTGCCAATTTCACATATCGATTTAGCTACTTTCAGGTATATGGTAAATGCATTGAATGGTGAAGCTGAGCGCATATTCAGGGTAGAAGGAATGTTTTGTCAGTTGTGCAGTCATAACAAGTGGCTACCTGTTCAACCTATTGTTATCCATACCTGTAGGATTGAATGAAAGGGACTTACTCATACTCCCAGAGCTCCTTTAAGCTAGCACAAGGGTCAGAAAGTGCTGGAATGCCGCCTAACAGACTGACACAGAAAAATGACTCAATGTACAGACAGCATAGTGTAGGAGACGCCACGTCATCATTATAGTACTGGAGCATTTGGCGTAGCGTTCAATTCAGTCTACTAAGGAATCGGGCTCCAAATCATAAACCGTAATGAAGCTTTCATAATGCTGTCATAGGTCTATGACAGGTCATTTATTTATCCCATGTAATCATCTGATTGGTCTTACTGGTTTTTTTCCCCTTCTCTTCCTCCCCTGTTTTTTTTAAACTTCTTTCCTTCCCTCCGTCCAGCCCCTGTGCGAGCGTATGGACACCTTCCACCTCGACCCCTCCCTCGTGGGCAAACAGCCCAATCTGGTTCAGTTCCCGCCGGACTTCCAGCCAATCCCGTGCAAGCCCCTCTTCTTCGACCTGGCGCTCAACCACGTGGCCTTCCCGCCCCTGGACGACAAGGTGGAGCAGAAGGGCAAGGGCGGCCTGACCGGCTACATCAAGGGCATCTTCGGCTTCGGCAGCTAAATCTAGACCCAGGCTTCGCCAAAGGCCTCCAGGAAGCCCCATCATTAAAAAAATAACAGGCTGCATGGGTTTCTAGAATATTGTACGCTCTCGACCACAACTGAGCTGTGGAAACGTCTCTCTGACTTTTTAAGTTCTAGAAGTTTCCATGCCTTGTGCTCTTTAGCTCATACAGCCTACCTACCCCCTCCTCCCATCCCCACCCCCACCCTCCCATACACCCCCTTTTTACAGAGGGGTGGAAAATAAGCCTGTTTAGCGTCTTCAATTCTTTTAATTTCTTCGACTTTAAAAGCGCCTTCATGTTCCAAGTCTCGATGTCAGTGTACAAGAGGGAGGGAGGCCCCGAAGTTCCAAACGTTGTCTAGACTTTTTACGACTTTTTTTCTCCTTTTTTCTTTTCAATCACCCACTACAGGGAAGCGTTGACTCTGCGACCAAGCCACAATGTCTAGTTCATCAGTTATAGAATAGTTAACACTGTACTGCCTGAACTGTCCTATGCTTGCAATATCTAGATTTCATCTTTAAAACAGTCTAGCCTAGCAGATCTTGTCTAAATGTCAGTCTTGTCCTTCATGTCATTTGTGTCACTGCACATCTCTGCATTGATGGCAGTTGACGGTAGACTAGACTTTAGGCTTTGAATTTTTCTTTCTTTTTTTCACACCTAATACAGAAAACGGTATCAAAAGCCAATTACATGTTCTCTTATTCTGTGATGTAACTGGCTTTAATAACATTTATGGTTTAAATTCTGGATGAGACAGAGAGGACAGAATGACTCTGCTCCCCGTGGGTTTAGGAGCCAGTTTCCACGAACTGTAGCTGGACCGAAAGACCACAGAACTCTAGCCTCTGTTGAGCTACTGGAATGGTTTTATGTCACACTAACGGACGTGATATCAACAGCTTTTAAAGTGGAGGGAGCACGGTAGGCAGCCATGTATTTATGTGTTGAACCACCTCTCCCAGTACCTCTCCCAGTACCAAAGCCAGTTCTCTGCTCTCAGAATCCCTCAACTGTCGAACGTACCTCATATTCGCCTGCCAGTATGATATCTAACCATACTCGGCGGGTTTCTAGAAATATACCTTTGGTTTTCTCTCTCTTGAAAGCTGGCCATCTTAATTTCATCTCGATAATTTGGCGTTTTATTCTTCTCTTAAATAAATAAATAATAAAGACCATTCATTCATTCATTCATTAATACATTTTTATTTCAGATAAAGTTTTGTTTTTTTCCAATGTCATCATGTATTAAACAGGGTTTGGGCTCGACGTGTGATACAACGGTTCTCTGCGCTGTTGCTCAAAAAGGCCTGTGAAATGATTTATGAAATTATTGATTGGAAACGAAATAGTATATTGTAAGAACGATGACATGGATGATGATAATGTGTGATGATTATATAATCATGATTTGATTTGGTATCCAGGCTTCTAATTAAAATGAGACACATTTGAGCCAAACATGACTGCTGGTATTCATAATAGTTCTTAAAAAAAAAAAAAATGTACATCCTGTTTCCTGAAGCTCAGTCGGCAGTTACTTGTTGCTATGCCAACTAAATAGAATGTGATGTGATCTCAAACATAGCCGTGGGTATGTCTCTGAGTAAAATATGTGTATGAAAAACTAGAGTGTAAATGTAGTCAGTAACCCTAACCCTTATATTAGAGGATGTAGAGTACTAGAATGATGACTGAGTGATGGGTGGAGTGTCTCAGGTGTGGAAGGTGTATGGGATGCCTGTGTTGGGTGTGTGGGTGTACGCATTGTGTTTGTGAGTGTGTATGTTAGTTAGTGCATCTGTGAGTGTGTGTGTGTGTGTGTGTGTGTACACACGTGAGTATAAGTATGCATGACGTAAACAGGCACAATTTTGTACGTGTACCTTGTGACTCCCCAGAGTCTCTGTACAGATGTGACATGCTGCTCTCTCAGATAATCAGAGGCTCTAACCTCGCAGCATTTCTTATCAGATGCTTATCAGTGGCCAACAGTAAACCTCTGTCATCACCTGCCCTTGAGAGCATACCTCCTCCACCGTCCAGACTCACGGCAAAAAGCATTCGAGCAACGTGTGTGTGTGAGTGTGTGAGAGAGAGAGAATTACCTATGTTCTGAGGGCAGCCATGCGAAGAGGGCATGGTGAAGTCGAGATGAGATGTATTTGGTGAATTACTAAAGCTTGTTTTTTTGTTTCGCTGGGTAGCTACGTATATTGATACAGGCCCGGCTCTTGCCAATAAATCAAGCCAGTGACATTGTTTTTTTCCTTTTAGGTGTTGTCTAGGTGTTACTGTATTGTAATGCGTTCAGTTTGGCACACCCCTCTCCCACACACATACAATACTCCCTATGTTTATTATTTTCCTCCCCATCTGCTGTAAAGGTGTTGCCATAGGAACCTGAAGGCACAAAGCATTCCTAGTGTAGCAGTCTTCTCAACGTTTCACCTGTTGTGCCCTTGCAGTCTGCCTCTCAACTCCACCCAGATGCCTGAATATGCCCATACCAATGTTTACACTTTACATTTCAGACATTTAGCAGACACCTTTATCCAAAGTGACTTACAACAAGTACATCTACAAGTAAATCTATAATAGGGCCACGGGCCATTGGCAGTCACAATGCTAGAAGGAATAATATCATTCTCACAGTAGAGAAACTTATGAAACTATTAACTATTATTGGGCTACAGTCACTTTACACTGTTGTCAAGACCTTTCAAGAATGTGTTTCTTTCTGTCTGTGTGTCTCAACTGTTGTGTCTTTATAATTGATTAATATGACATAGTGATACTGATGTATATGTCTTTATTTACGTAAAGGCAATCGCAGTCCACACAGTCCCACTGAGAACCAGTGAAGACAACTAGCGTTATTACAATGCCCTTATATGCCCCTCAGCCCCAATATGGCTGTCTAATGTACTCATCTTTTATACCTGGTTTCTGTGTCTATCCATCTAGATAAAAACTAACAATGGTCACGGTCATGGGGACATGATGATTCCGTTTTGGGGCGCACCCGAGATTATGACAGAGAATGTCAACGATGTGGCTATGTATCTACCTCTCTACTCTGTTGCAATGAAAGTCGCATGGCCACATTCCATTCCATGTCCCATTGTTGACAAGCCTGGTAGACGCCCTGATCCTGCTCTGTCTATGGTCTGGCGTGTGTGTGTGTGTGTGTGTGTGTGTGTGTGTGTGTGTGTGTGTGTGTGTGTGTGTGTAAACGTGTGTGGCGTTGAGGACCTGGCTGATGCCCAAACACCATACAAGGCTTAAAACGATGACTAGAGATAATGATTGTTAATTATATAATATAATAATTGATGATAATGATAATGATTGTTAATTCATAGTAGATTTATTTTTAAAACTCCAAATGCAGAGTGAGTAAAAACAGCGAAACATCGGCAGTTAAAACCGTTTGGCTCAATGTGGTAAAGAACAACATTCAACTGACAAACATTAGTGACACACCTATTGAAAATGGCAGGTGTTGTAATGCAATAATATCATTTCTGTGAGGTAGCCACCAATCTAGCTGTAACCTGTAAGAATGGAATACAATTAACACAGGACTGTAATGGTTAGAAATAGGGTTAGGGTTAAATGTCCAATGACTGGAAGGTTGATAAATGGTACAGGAAACACAAAAATCTTGCTCTTTACAGGTGTGCATAATTCAATATGAAAAGAATTGTGAATGTCTTTGGTGAAGGGCCACTCCTTCACAATATGCATAAGCAATGTATGGAACTTTTGAATCAGATAGGAATGAATTATACTATATATGACATTATAAAATTAGTTTATTAGAGTTATGAAATCTCTTGGGCCAAATTGTAATTTTAGTGGTCTGTACACCCTTTAACTCACAAATTAAAATATGAATGTGTAAATTGATAACCAGGATGTAGCTTGATTAGGGTGTCTAACAGTCTTGCCCATGCTAATATAATAATAATATACGCCATTTAGCTGACACTTTGATCCAAAGCCACTTACATTGCAGTGAGTGCATACATTTTTCAGTATATATGGTCCCAGCGGGAATCGAACCCACAACCTAAGCGTTGTTAGCGCAATGATCTACCAACTGACCCACAGATGACCACCAGTTTGATGAGTTGGTCCACCAGTGCATAGTGGGCAGAAGTAAACTAAGGCATAGTTCATATGAGGACCAAAAGAGGGATTGATGGCCAAGTGACACGTCAGAAAAAAACAGCCTCTCAAGTGGAACATTTCCACTGAGAGAAGCCCACTGAAGAAGAACATCCTTCCACCGTATCTGTATCCATACCTTGGTATATAAGCTAGGCCTATAGTTGACAACCAAAAGGTGCTGAATGCTGTTGTTTTAGAGAATCAATACTTTTGCTACTTTTTTAATTAGCTCCAACTAATGTGTATTTTATCTCAGAAAACCATATGGATCCCTATAGGTCTCTCCATAATAATTCTCAATCAATCAAGGGGCGTGATTTTTAGAAAGTCTTGTCTGAAATGACAGGGAGTAACTTGAGAGGGCTGGTCTGAAGGAGGGAAGGAAGGAGAGAGGGAGGGAGGGAGGGAGGGAGGGAGGGAGGGAGGGAGGGAGGAAGGAAGGAAGGAAGGAAGGAAGGAGAGAGGGAGGGAGGGAGGGAGAGAGGGAGAGAGAGGGAGGGAGGGAGGGAGGGAGGAAGGAAGGAAGGAAGGAAGGAAGGAAGGAAGGAAGGAAGGAGAGAGGGAGGGAGGGAGGGAGGGAGAGAGGGAGGGAGAGAGAGAGGGAGGGAGGGAGGGAGGGGAGGGGAGGAGGAGTGTGAGGAACAGGTCTGCCCGGTCCTTTTGGAACAAGGTCCTGTGTCTGGGTAGTGACTCTGACACACCTGTTCTCTGGGAGGGGTGGCTACCTGGGAGGAACAACCAGCTCCACTTTTTTTAACAGCTGTGACGCCAGCAACACACATGCTAAAGTGAGAGAGAGAGAGAGAGGGGAGTGTCTGTGTGTGAGAGACGGAGTGTGTAGGAACCCAGAGGAAGAGAGAGACGTGAGAGAGAGACAGAGAGAGAGTGACAGAGAGAGCGCACACGTTGGATCTCCACTCACCTGAAAGCCTTCAGGATGTTTAAGAAGAAGGAAAGTAACACGCTGAAAGTCTCCGGCAAGATCAGCAAGTGAGTGTTGTTCAGAGGAGAAGAGACATTCCTCTCCTCCTCACCTCTCCTCCCTTTCCTCTCCCTTTCTTCCTCCTTCTAACTAAGCTCAAATGTGTCATATTTCCTGGTTGTTGGCTGATGTCCTCCTTCTCTGTCTTCTTGATGGGTTTTCTGGAATATTCATTTGTGTGATTAATGAATGAATGAATGAATGAATGAAAGCTTTATTTCGAACATGTGTAAAAGGAAATAGTTATAACAACAAAAGACAAAACAAAAACAAGAAAAAACAAAACAAAAACAAGAAAAAACAAAACAAAACAAAAAACACTATTTACTTAAATGGAGTTTAACAGTTCCAGGATTAGTTAACAGTTCCAGGATTGTGGAGGTCTAAACATGGGTGTCTTTGTTGTATGTTTAGGTAACGTTGTGGTCTTCAAGACTATTGTTGTTAAGTGTTTGGTGGGGGTGTTTTTATGAATCTCCTTCCTGGGCTATGGGACGTCCTGTAGCATAGCGTGTGGTGGAATGTCATGTGCCCCCGGGTCAGCTTTGCTGTGTAAACACGGGGCTGGGCTGAGTGGTTCAGAACACAGCATTAGTGGGGCTCTGAAGTGTGTGTGTGTGTGTGTGTGTGTGTGTGTGTGTGTGTGTGTGTGTGTGTGTATGTCTGCTTGTGTGTGCATGCCTATGTGTGTACACACCTGTTTGTGTGTGTGTGTGTGTGTGTGTGTGTGTGTGTGTGTGTGTCAGTCAGTCAGTCAGTCAGTCAGTCACCAGTCAACTTTTAACCAGTCAAAAGTTTGATGTGTGTCACCAGTGTTGGTCAAAAGTTTGATGTGTGTGTGATTAAAGATGGGACTAACAAGCTCATGAGCTTTCTTAGAAAGGGAACATTCCCATCACGTAATGCTGAATCTAAGTCATCATCATTTGGCTATCTATGTGATCATTTGGAGGTCAGTTAAACATTTCAGGTGAACAGGGATCAAGAGTTGTTACATTCCCCTGAAAGACCTTAGAGAACTTAGATAGGGACACGTTTTTTTCTTGAACCTATAATCTGCAATCCAGTTAAACCAACCCACATCAAAGTGGTACATTATCGGTCATTACTCAAATGAGAAAATACCTCTTTGCTTCAGTAAGAGTGTTAACCCAACATGATGAAAGGTCTGACTTTCCCCCACCTGTTGTGCCCTGGAAACAGGCTGATAGGCAACAGCTTAGTGTTGATATGGTGGAAACGTTAGTGAACAAGTATGATGTTAATGACTATCACCGGTCAAAAGAAAACTGCAAAGGAAAGGAGATAGTAATGAAATGTGTGTGGCGTGAATCATTTGTCACACTTTCTTATTTGTAGACAGATGCATTCCTTAGTAGTGAATCTACTGTACACCTGGGCGTCCAAATACCTCTTCGATTCACTCCCCTGTCTCCTTCAATTCAAGAGCTTGGATAGTAAAAGGAAAGGGAGTCAAGTAAGCGTCATAAAGGAAAGCAGGTGAATTAGGCATCTTAGGACTCTTGGGACATACACCAGCTCTGTCCTGTTTGACTGTACAGTTCCTACGTGTATACACAATAAACAAGATGGATGACAGATGGAATGGGGAGATGACTACTCAGTGGGCGAGATTCCAGAATGTTCTTACCCCCATGTGCTGAGAGAAGGCCTAGAGATGGAGTTGAAAAGTAGAGATAATAGATGGAGACGGAGATGTGTTTGGCAAGAGGTCTCACTCTGCCTGAAAAGGCTGATCAGTTGGTTTCTGTAGGGCCTGTCCTGTGGGTGTAGGCTAGCTCATCCTCTTGACAATGGTGGTACGAATGGGGCATTTAAAGGGAATGGGGGCATTTAAAGGGAATGGGGCATTTAAAGGGAATGGGGCATTTAAAGGGACCAGGCATTTAAAGGGAATGTTCCATATAGGCTGCTTCCCTTCCTTCCTCTTTTACACGATTACACAAAACATCGGATGAAGAGGTGGTGTGAAGATCACTAGAACCTTCTGTTGAAGACGTCATCTGTCATCTGTCTTTGTGTTTATGTTGAAGCATCTGCATTTCATGGCATTTAGATATTATAACACGTGACGCGTAATATCACTCTCAAATGATAATACAGGAACAGGGGGCAGTACAGTTGTCTTGTTTTAAGAGATAAAGATGTAAATGTATTCTATTCTGTTCCAATGGCACTTTCAACCAGTCTGTTGTACTTGGAAAAAGTTCAGTATTTGGAAGGTTGTCGGTATTTCAAGGGGTTATGTCAGGATGAGCGGTCATCTTGGTGCTGCTGGCGGTGTTGTCCGTAGAGGCAGGGTGACGTGGGGATAGCAGCAGTGGTTTCCACGGAACACAGATTGTCTGGCTGCAGGTACAATACCAAGGTACATGACTGTGACATCACTGCATTGACTCTCACTGAGATTCCAAAATGGCCACTCTCTGGTCGACCTGTGTTTGAGCCCACTACATCATGTATGAAGAGTTTAGGGTTCCATTCAATTTGAACTTGATTAAGTGCTGGAGATAGACAGTATAGGACACTGAAAGGGTTGAAGACCTGATCTGTTCTACCGATTCTTCTCAGGGAACAATCGGACCACCCGGTTTCCGATCTCCACAGTATACTAGCACACTTCTGACGCCCTCCGGCAACCGACACTCTGTTTGAACATCCTTACACACACACACACACACACACACACACACGCGCACGCACACTCACACACAGTCACATAGAAAGAGAAAAGGAGGAGGAGGGTATAGTATTGTTGCTGTTGACAGTGAGTCACAATGAGGAACCTGCCCAGAGAACTCCTCCAACTCCTCCAACTCCTCTAACCTGCCAGGCCTGATGAGAGCCATAGATTAGAGCCTCTATCACCGCTGACATCGCCGCCCTACGCCCTGGCCAACACACCTGAGCCAGGCCTGCTGAGTGAACAGGAATAGGGAGGCTATTGTGACATTGCTCAGATATATTGTACATAATATATATATACAGTATATATATATATATGATATACTCGTCTCACAGACAGACACAGTTAGCGGAGGTTTTGGTTGAGGAGTGGGGGCTTGCACTAAATCGACAGCATTGCGCTAAATCGATGGCGATGCAGTAGAGGCGACCTTTTTCCCCCCCCAGCATCTGGAGATCCGGGGGCTATTCATAAAACATTGGGGGCTAGAGCCCCGGATGCCCAGGCCTAACGCCGTCACTGGTCTTAGGCCACTCTTCTCGTTTGTTTTTTCTTTCCAAATGATGATATCACTCTCTCTAAGAGGAAGTTAGGTTATGGTATGTACACTACTTAGCACTTTGTCATGTGTTTGGAGAATGTGTCACTCTTAAAAGAGAGATTTCAAGATCTCGTTAAAAGAGGTTGTGAAACGGAAGCGATCAGAGAGAGTTCTCGCTCAGCAAAATGTTTGAGTGTGAGTAATGCTTCACCTTGACTCTCACTGGCTGTGTGATGTGACAGGTCGCAGGTCGAGTTTCCACGCCATCGCCGTCAGTCTTTTGTTCTTGTTCGGTTCAGAGTGTACACTGCTCATGTATCAAACAGAGAAGAGTACAAAAAGTGTAAAAACGTAGACCAGGAAGAGAACAACCTTATTTTATGATTTGCAACATAAGACATACGCTATGACTTGAGTTAATGTCAATGCATCTTTTTATATAAATGTAAAATAAAAAATAAACAGTTTGTATGATAAAATACCCCTCTATCATTTTCACAATGTCCTGTGCTGAGGCCTTATAGTCTGATTCAGAATAATTCCTACATATTTCTCTCGAGACACGATAAGCCAGCAGGTCCTCAAAGGGTGACAGAGAACAACACAGGTAGTCACCAAGGGAGGCACAGTGACAGACAGTTGTTTATGGAATGATCAGCGTTTTGTGAATTCCTAGGGTGTGGTTCAGAATGTGTTCGGCTGCTACACTGATCTTTGGGATTCGCATCCCCGGCCTTGCCCACCCAAGGTGCTGGTTCTGGCGCTGGGCCTCTTTCGCTAGGGGTACTTGTTCCACTAGATGGGGTAGTTTTTTTCTATAGAGGGGGTAGTTGTTTCTCTAGAGGGGGTAGTTGTTTCTATAGAGGGGGTAGTTGTTTCTCTAGAGGGGTAGTTGTTATTGTAGAGAGATGTAGCTGTTTCTATAGAGGGGGCAGTTGTTATTCTAGAGAGATGTAGCTGTTTCTATAGAGGGGGCAGTTGTTATTCTAGAGAGATGTAGTTGTTTCTCTCGAGGGGGTAGTTGTTTCTCTAGAGGGGGTAGTTGTTTCTCTAGAGGGGGAAGTTGTTTCTCTAGAGGGGGTAGTTGTTTCTCTAGAGGGGTAGTTGTTTTTTCGAGGTGGTAGCTGTTATTCTAGAGGGGGGGGTAGTTGTTTCTACAGAGAGGGTAGTTGTTATATGTGTTGTCAGTGGATGTATTTGACGTTGAACAAAGAGGATGTGGTCCGAATGTGAGATACCAATGCAGAGCTCTTAGTTACCCATCAGATTGACACACCATCACTATCACACTGTCATTATGAATTCATACTACATGGTGATCTAATGCTTTGGTACCTACTTTTACACAAGGTAATGGTGACAGGGCCCGATTGAAAGGTTCAGCAATGACTTTCAATGGTCCCCTACGCAAAGCCGATCCGTTTGCTCGATATCCAGAAAGAAAGATTTTGATGCTGAATGCTGAAATGATTTGATACTTTATGCTTTTGAAGACACCGGACATTTCTGTTTCCACATTCTTAACCCTAACACTCACCCTCTTTCCTGTTTATATTTTGTACCTGTCTGTGATCTGCAGCAGATCTTTAACCTTCACCTGTGACCTTTGCTCTTTGACACCAGGGCCCAAGCCAACAACCTGGCCTTGCTGATTGCGCGGATGCAAAAGAATGCCGACACGGTGGAGAAAGATGTCCTACGGGCCGAGGGGCTACTGGCTGTGGTGAGAGCACACACACGCACACACGTATGCACACCTTACACGCACGCCTTAGAGTTCATGGTGTTGACCAAAAATGTATGCTACTCTTCTACCAGTCTGTCTTAGAGAGTCTCATCAGATACGGCATTACATCTTGGTTTGGTAACCTATCTGTAAAACTAAGGTCCAAACTGGTCCGACTGATACAGACTGCATGGAAGATCATAGGGGTGAAAGACCACTCATCCCTGCAGTCTATTTTTGAACAGGCTACTCTCAGACAGGCTAATAGAATTCTCATGAATCCCTCCCATGTCCTACATGCAGAGTATGAACTGCTGCCCTCTGGGAGGAGGTTCAGAGTCCCCCGCGCTAGATTAAATAGATTTAAAAAATATTTTATTCCCGTTTCTGTTAAACTTTTAAACTGCACCAGATGAATGTGAACATATCTTGCTTATCGTTTTATTTCCACTCTTGTTTTAATCAGGGCCGCCTTCTGTTTGTGTGCTAATATTATTCTGTATTGTCTGTTGCTCTTTGTTGGCTGCTGTGGGGTGCAAGCCCAATACAAATTTCCCAGTGATGGGACAATAAAGTGACTTTTGACTTTTGACTTGACTTGACACACACACGTACACACACGTACACACACACACACACACACACACACACACACACACACACACACACTCCCTCTCTTTCTTTCTCTTTCTCTCTCGCTTAACAAGCACTATCCTCTCCTCACCCAAACATTGTGTGGTTTTCTGTCTTCCTATATGTGGTCACTCATGTCACTCACATCACTCAAAACTTCTCCCTGTATAACTGTTCTCTGTGGTCACTCAGGATAAAGAGAATGAGGAGAAGGACCTTCCCCTGAAACACCAGACGGAGATTGCAGACAGCCTGGCAGAGGCAGAGGGTCTGCTGCAGGACCTCTTCCTGGATGTAGACAAGGCCAAGAAGTACAAGCACCCTCAAGGCAGCGAGATAGAAAGCGAGTGAGTTACGGCAATACAGACCCATATCTCTTGTGAATGATGTTATCAAATGAGGTTGCTTCTTCATTGTTTTGGGTCCCTCACATCGCACATGAAATTGTTGTTGAATTTGGAATGTAACATTTGGAAGTGTTATTATTGAGGAAATGTTTTAATGACCCAAAGTGACATTTAATTCCTGAACTGTGATCATCTGGCCTGTTCTCCTTGTTATAATACTGAAAGCTAAATGTCTTTTGCTCTGCTCCACCCTCTGTCCGTTCCAGTGTCAGTCACCTCCACGACCGCTGGCTGAAAGACTGTGCCATCTACCGGGACGTGTACGAGCCCGTTAACGACGTGGAACTGAAGCCCAGAATAGACTGGGCTCCTGTGCTCAACAAGAAACAGGTAAGACAACAAAAGCATAATATATGTTGAGAGCATAAATATACACATATACGGTGTGTTGTGAGCATCCTTAACTGAACACTAAACTCCTATAGCTGTTAATAATGTCTGTTCTGGGGGCGCTTGGTGGTGTAACGCACTAAGCGTCGACCATGTAACCGCAGGGTTCCCAGTTCGATTCCGGCTGTGGAAATATCCTGCATGTCATCCCTTCTCTCTCGCTCACCCATCTTTCCTGTCAAATCTCTACTGTCTCTATTGCAATAAAAAGAAAAATATCAGTGGAACTGCCCCACTCAGAAAAAATAAGATACTGTATGTTGTGAGCATCCTTAACTGAACACTTAACTCCTATAGCTGTTAGAATCCTCTCTGCATCATGAACCTCATGCTTCCATGAAGCTGTTGACCAAACCAAGCTGACGTTGCATGCAGTCCACTGCACTCTAGGTTACCTGTGTTGACTCACCTCTGTTCACATCCATATCAATTTACCAAATGTTATTTTTAGGTGTGTACAGTCTGTCTGTCTGGCCACACCCTGTGGAAGGCTATTGAGAGGCTATTGGTGAATAAATGTCACAACATTAAGAGTGCGACTTTAATTTTCATAATTTTTTTCACATAATATTATTAATTTTTTTGTGATCAAGATTTTTTATTGCTTTTAACAACACATAACAATGACAATACAGAACAAGAAAGGAAAAGAGGGAAAAACAAAAAAGAAAAGGGGTAGTGTAGCAGACAAGTACATAATATTATTAACAGTGATCCTTGTCCTCATTTTAGATACGTCACTGTTGACACATCACACCTCATAAAAGTGTCTACTACCATAACTTCTCAATGCTGTATAGTGGTGGAGGTAGACATTTTGAGGACGGGCTCATTGTAATGCATGGAATGGAATAGGGAATGGTACAGTTTCAAACAGACATGTTTGATGCCATTCGTCATTCCATTGCATGCATTACAATGAGCCCGTCCTCCAATTTCAACCTCCACCAGCCTCCAATTCTGTACAATGGTTTAGCCTATAGCTCTGTATCGAGTGCGTGTCAGTTGCTAATGGTGTCCCAACATTGTTAAACTATGTGTTAATGTGATGTATTGATGTTGTGTTTATTGGAGTGTGAATGAAGTGTTTCCAGAGAGATCTAACTAATCGTGTTACTGTGTATTAGTGTGTTGACCTGTGCATCAATAGTGTGTTTAATGGAGAGTTTAATGGAGAGTTTAATGGAGCACACAGTCACTTTATTCAATACTACCTTGACCATCCACTGCCACCAAGTGCAATACTCTTCACTTTCTATTATTTGTTTTAGTTTTTTTTTACTACCACTGCTGTTATGGATTGTATTGCTCAATTTGTTTCTTGTCTTATTTGTCTCTTACAACTATTGGCACTTGTCTTATTTGTCTCACGTCTCTTATAACTATTACTACTTTATTTACAGTATCTTATTGCTGCAATGTCGAGGAACTGAAGAATGTTACTCTCTTATACTTGTATAATGGGATGTAACAATAAACTTGAAACGTGTGTGTTTAATGGAGTGTTAAATGGTGTGTTTTCCAGAAAGAGCTGAACACAGAGGAGTATGGACCCACCATGTCGGACCTGGAGAAGCAGATTGCCACCCAGAACATCCTCCACAAGGAGATAGAAGCCTACAGCTCTCAGCTCAGCCCCAGTTCCACCAGCACCAAGGTAACTACTGGATCTGCTTCTACTTTGTCATCTCCAAACATAATAAAGGTCAACTTGGCAGAAACCTCGTTACACTCTCTTCAGGCTACACCTTAACTGTCCCTCCTGAAACCTCTCCATCCCCTCTACCCCCCTGTAGAATTTCTCTGCTGTAAATAATAATAATTAAAAACATAAAGGCGTCTACTAAATGCAAATGTAATAGTAAATGTAAAATCTCCATCCCCATCCATTTTGTGGCCCACATCAGATCTCAGTTCACAGGAACTCAAGGCAAAAAAAAAAAACTTGTTTTAGTCATATCTAGGACATGAATGCATTTGAGTGCTTTTCAAGTCTTCAACCGATAAGATTTTGTTTGCAATCCATAATAACTGTTATCAAACTACAAACACACATTGTACATACATGTGTGATTTCTAACAATTAAATATGTAAAAACAATTATAATACTGAAAGATAAATACTGTTGACATTTAATATCTAAATGAGCGTCTGTTTTGATGAAAAATTACAGTGGAAATGTCACAACTCAAAAACTCGGTAGGTTTCTGCCAAACTAGGTTTCTGCTAAGTTTATCTTCATTATGTTTGTTTATTATTTTTGGACATACGTTTAAGGGATATAGACAACAGTTCAGATGTAAGACTAGGTGATACAATCCCTTATTTTGCTCGTACCTTGACACCTTGTTGTTGTGAGTGGGAACTGGGAACAACGATGACTCAGGGTTTTCAAGAGGGCACCCTCCTTCCTTAGCGTCTCACTGACACACCACATTAGATGTCATACTACTATTGTTCATGAACAAAATGTTTTTGTGTTTCAGGAGGAGTTTGCTGCCATCAAGAAACAATACAACAACCTTTTAGTAAGTCATCAAATGAATGATATCAGATAAACATTGGATCATTAGGCGTTTACTCTCAACGAGAATGTTTATCTATGTAATACATGTTGCCTATTTTCTGTGCTTAAAGCTATTGACACTCTGCAGTCTTTTGATGATGGAGACTGGACCCTAACATCAACACTCTGATTACCTTCCCTAGGACAATTCAAAATGGCGTCACCACTACTTGAGCAGCCTGTATGACTACATGCAAGGTTGCACCAAGGAGCTGGCATACCTGGGGATCGAGCAGAACAAGATCATGAAGCAGGACTGGAGCGACCACATGATCGACCCCCCGGACGTACGCAGGCAGTATGAGGTAAGGGGTCAGAGGTCACTCAGAGGTCAGGGTTCAACAAGTCTGTTGAAAATCAATTTACGGAAATGCTACTTGAAGAAAAGCTTGAAAGACTAGATACCGGTACTATATAGATATTGGACTCAGACACTCAAGACATTTAGTTAGAGAAAGTCTACTTTGTATTGTCATTTTTTTGCATCCGTGCAAAAATCATTGCATGTGAACGTGAATAAGCTGTGTTTGGTAATTTTCGGTCTTTGATTTGATCTCAATCAGAACTTCAAGAACAATAGTCTCCTGTCCCACGAGAGCGAAGTGAACAAACTCCAGGATGACGGAGATCGACTCGTTGAACTGAAGCACCCTGCCACCACCACTATAGTGGTATGTACCTATGTGCCAGTTATCGATAACAGCTTTTGGTATACCTTTCACCTTTTAATACATTTACAATGGGAAAAGGGAACAATATTGTCTTGAATAAACACCTCACAGATCCCTTCTCTGTTCCACTCACTGTACTGCAGGTCACTTTGGATTGAAGTGTTTCCTAAATTACATACATACTATGTACAGTATATATATATTTATGTATTATTATTATTATTATTATTATTATTATTATTATTAATTGCCCAGTGTGTTTGTTTCAGACTCAGAGAGATGCGGTGCGGAACGAGTGGCAGAAGTTCCTCAACCTGTGCATCTGCCAAGAGACGCACCTGGATAACGTGGAGGATTTCAAAAAGGTGTGTGTAGTGTACATCATTAACACTAGAAGGTATCCAGCTACCTCCTATTGTCCTATTGACACAACCCCAAAAGGAACCACTGCATACCGACAGTATCTGGTTCTGAGCCGCCAGGCATTACATAACGTCTCACCAACCATTCACAGTGGCCTAGAATCGGCAACAAGGAAAGGACTTAATTTGTGTATGTATGTAAACACCATACCCTTATTTGTTGTCTGTCTGTGTCCCTGTCTAGTACCAACTAGATGCAGAGACGCTGTCTGAGTCTCTGACCAGACTGAACTCCAGCCTGGAGGCCAAGGTCGTCAGCAAGAAGAGCAACACAGAGAAGCTGTTGCAGCTGGAGGTAACCCCAGGACATGAATACCCATAATCTACTTTATGGAAGAAATTCTAGTCTTATTTGATCTAAACTTGAATCCATACTGTAGCTTACTTAACGTTTAAGTGTTGGCTGTGGTGGTGGAGAGTAGTCATGTGGAGGAAGATTCAGGGTGACGGTTTCTGTGGTACTTACAAACCAATTTCACTGTCTCTTTCTCTCCCCCCTCTCTTTTTTCTATCCCCCCCCTTCCCTTTCTTTATCATTCTCTCCCTCTCTCTCTCTCTCTCCTCTCTCCCTCCTCTCTCTCCTCTCTCTCTCTGTCTCCCCCCCTCCCTCTCTCTCTCTCCCTCTCTCTCTCTCTCCCCCCTCTCCCTCTCTCTCTCTCCCTCTCTTTCCTTCTCTCTCTCTCCCTCTCTCTCTCTCTCTCCTCTCTCTCTCTCTCTCTCTCTCTGTCTCTCTCCCCCCCTCTTCCTCTCTCTCCTCTCTCTCTGTCTCTCTCCCCCCCTCTCCCTCTCTCTCTCTCCCTCTCTCTCCCCCCCTCCTCTTCTCTCTCTCTCTCTTCCTCTCCCTCCCTCTCCTAGGCGGAGGAGAGGCCAGTGCAGCGTGGTGAGCTGCTGCTAGCTGACATGAGGAAGCGCAGCACTTCCATCGCTCCTCTCAAGCTGCGTCGCGTCGCCCCCACCAAGTCCATCACCGTGGACTCTCTCTGCGACTGGAGCACAAGCAAGGTAACCAGCTTTGACCTCTCACCTTTCAGTTTGAAACCTAGTCCCGCCACGGGCTACATTTAGCTGCCTTTAATCATTTGACTTCTATAAGTGCTCACAACTCACAGGAGAAGCTGTGGAAACATGACACAACCTTTTATTTTTTTTACATTTTTGGCATTTAGCAGACGCCTTATTCCAAAGCGTCGTAGCAGGGAGAGTAATCTAGCTCAGGCCAGGGGCCATTGGTAGTCGTCGAATGTTATTGGAACTTGCAGGTGAAACGAAAGGGGATGTTGTGATTTCAAGCTTTTCTTACTTTTTAGGACGAACTCACCCGAGGAGATAGGTTCACCCTGAAATCGAACTCAGACGTTGAGAACTGGGATGTTGTGTCCAGCAATGGGGCAACCAAAACCTTTCCAGGAGTGTGTTTCCTGATCCCTCCTCCTGACTCAGACGCCATCGACAAAGTAGATCTGTAAGCAATAACAAAGTCAACTGCATGAATATGAGCTGAACTATGTCAACAACGTGTCCGTTGTCGAGTTTGTTCTTTTAACAGTGCTACAGGGCTAATGGTTGTATGTTTGTGTGTTTGTGTGTTTGTGTGTTTGTGTGTGTGTGTGTGTGTGTGTGTGTGTGTGTGTGTCTGTGTCCGTGTCTGTGTCTGTGCAGGCTCGGCAGTGAGCTTTCTGACATCAAGAAGAGGAGAACAGATCTGCAGGCTTCTCTAAAGAACCACTATGCAGAGATCCCCAGGCCTCAGCAAGCAGGTGAGAACCAAACCATCTCTACTCCATTAACCTAAACCACTGGTACTCAAAGTCCCCCCAACAGCATGAAAGAAGGCTTAAGCTACTTCACTGTTGAAACCTGTATCTGTTATGAGCTAAAAAACGTCCTAATGTTGATTCTACCTTGTTCCGTGCTGTATCTGATTATACAGTATCAGCAGCATGTATCATCATGTAAAGTAAACTGTCAAAGTGTCTTTCTTGCATGTACTGTATGTATGTGTACACAATATTGTAGCGAACGACAGGTAGAGTAGCTTGCCCTAAGCGGGTATCGAACTCGCTACCTTCCCCCGTGCTAGCTACAACGCCAAGAGAGTTAACTCCCTTGGCAGAGCTGCTAACGGGCCTTCAGGGTCTACAGGGTCTTTACAATATTAAATGATTGTATTGACTGTAATAATACTGTGTTATTATTACCCATGTAGCCCAAGTGTCCTGCGCCCCGGAGGACCCTGCAGCTGTAGCCGCCGCCGGCCAGCTGGACAAGCTGGATGGAGACCTGGCCCAGGCAGAACAGGACATCCTGAGCCGCATGAGGGCTCCCCTGGACCGCAAGGACTCAGCCTCAGACCTGGCCAAGAGGCTGAAGGAACAGCAGGTGAGAGGGAGAGAGAGAGAGATAGACGGAGGGAGGGAGGGAGGGGAGGAAGCCACTGAGACACCCACAGTACACAGGAATAAAAAGCATAGGTTTTAAGCCTGTTGTAGCTACCAGTGACTTTACAATAGATTGACATGCTAGTCAATTAACATGCTAGTCAGGCTACAGGATTCTTATAACATGATAATGATGAGGAGGACGATGATGAGGAGGAGGAGGAGGAGAAGGAGGAGGATAAGGAGGAGGATGCTAACACGTACATGTCATGTCTACCATGTAGAAAGCAGCGGATGCCCTGGCGGCCCTGGAGCAGGAGAAGGCTGCAGCCCAGTCTGTGATCCCCACCTCCTCACGCCTGTCTCTCAAACTCAACGCTGCCAAAAACAAGCACGATAACATCACCGCTCTCGCCGACCTCTACACCAAGAAGTAAGCCCACATTGCTTAGATTATCCCCCCAAAATGATTCTGGTCAGGAAAAACTTTGGGCCCCACATACGCCCATGTTATAATATATTATATACTCTACATTTTCACTAGGGATGGGAGTTTGTCTTGGTCAGAGTAAACTACAGGCCCTTTGTATCACCACCAAGGCTGTTATGGGAATATCACTAAAATCAAATTCGAATAAAGCATTGAATAAGTCTAAAATATCGTTAGCAGTTAATACTATCGGTAATAGTTTTTGTCAATTCATTTTTTGCTTTCCTTTCCTCCAGGGCAAATGCGTCTCTGAATCTGGAGGGCCAGATCAAGAAGGTGGACGGCATCATCTCTGGGTTTGAGGACAAGCTGAGTGAGGACGGAGGCATCCCTGACACCCCTAACGCCATTCAGGACCGCCAGCAGGAAATTCAGGTGGGTTCTAAAGGACCGTAGACATCCTAGATCATAATACCTGGTGTTCCCCCTGGGAAAAATAAAGCTATTCTATTGGATTCTGTATTCTATTATATTCAGTATGACATTAGGTACTGTAGTACCTTACCAGGCCCTTTTTGAGAGTGTCATAGAACCAAACAGACTATTTTTAAATGTTATTTATTGGACCTTTATTTAACCCGATAGAATCAGTTGAGAACAAATTCTCATTTTCAATGATGATCTGGCCAAGAGGCCCCGGCAAGAATAAAAACAAACATATAAACAGAAATACTCAGGGTCAACATAGAACAATACATACAATACATAAGAACGGCAAAGACAGTGAAGATAAATAAATAAAAACAAATTGAAACAAAATCAACTAACCTATGTGTGGAAAGAGATACAATCCTAGAGCAAACAGCACATTTAAATCGTCACATCCAGTATTTCAAAGGAAACTAAGGTTAAGCCATCCATGGTCGTTCGTTACAGAGCCTGCGTACATCTAAGGACCTAGCGGACTCCCAGGATGAGATGAAGAAGCTGGGTCAGGACCTGCAGGCCACAGAGGCGCTGTGCAGTTCTCTACAGCAGGGCCACCAGGAGTACTGCCCTGACATCCAACGCCAGGGAACCGAGGTCAAACGACTACAGAACCGCTACGCTAACGTCAACAACCAGCTCAAGGAGAGGTGAGGCCAGGGCCACAAATACCTCATTTGGAATAACTCTGACTACACAGACACAAGCTAGAAACATACAATATGTCTTAAATATTGTAATTATCGCTTGTTGATTATACATATACAACCCCCCCATGATTTGACCTCATGATTGTCTTTTTCTAATCGTTTTATTTTCTCAGAGAGAACCTCTTGCAAGAGGCGGCAATAAAGAACCAGGAACTCCAGAGCACAAGCAAATCTCTGAATTCCTTCCTGGATAATCTGCCTGAAAACCAGATCAGCCCCAGTGATGACCTGTCACAAGTCAACGCCAAGCAGGCTAACCAGGAGGTCAGTTTGATTATGTTTGTAATACTTTAAATGAAGTTGCCCCTATACCTGTGTAACAACACTGTAACACAATTGACCTCTTAACCCCACATAATGTATTGTTATTATTATTATCATCTTATTTTTTGCTATTGTCTTTTAAATTATAGTTTGCTTATACTGTGTATATATATATATATATATATATATATGTAATTGTATTTATATTATGTCCTATGCACCAACCAAGTGCAAATATACTTAAATATACAAATAAAATATTTCTGATTCTGAAAACTGTGACATTGACATTGAGTGATTAGGTTGCATGGTACAGTTAATGCAGTTGAGCGGTTTGTGTGATTACACAAAAGTCCTTAATCCACACACCCAAGTGGAATAAGCTAGATATTTTGCTAGGAACTTTCATTCTGTGTCATTTCATTTACTGTATCAATCCCTAAACTATATTTATTACTTTATTACAGAGAGTTGTGGACGATCTGAAGAGGAAGGGAGATGATGTGGACCGGGTGGTTGATCTGTCCCAGGACCTGCAGAATGTTCTCAATGTAAGACTCAAAGTCAGAAATTGTGTATGGATCCTAACAGATTTACTTCAAACAATAACAGTGTTATATATATATATATAATATATATATATATATATATATATATATATATATATTATATATATAAATGCTAAATTATTGTAGATGATGGTAGATGATGGTGATTTGGAATTTCGATTTCTGTTCCGGAATCAATGAATTGAACATTCTAAAACTTTTTTGAATGTCGTGCTGTGTTTGTTTTCTGCAGGACTATGAGGTCAACGCTAACAAATACAACAGCGTCCTTGACAAGGACGGAGCCACAGCTGCCGAACCAACCCTCGCTGATGCTGTGCAGCAGCAGGTCAGATGAAAACACTGAAAGCCAATTCGATCTTTAGATAGAGAGCATCACTAGGTTTCTTCCATTTGTATGAGCCACTGTAGGGTATATATATTCTATTTAGCTCTCTGTGAGCTGAATTGTGACTCATCCTCTTTCTGTTTAACAGGAAAAGGCTCTGGTGAACCGCTATGCTGAGACATCAGCTAAGAACGACCAGCAACTCAATCAGATGGGCTTGGCTAAGACCCTCATTGGTCAGGTAGGACATACATTGTGATCAATTCAATTAATTGATTTCATTCATTGATGATACATTTGATTATAGATTATTTTCATACTGCACTGTCATAAACTTTGAGAAACCATGAATAATACTGATTCATGCTCTCTAAAATCTGTTTACAACATTGCCCATTTGTTGACTATTTTTTTTTCAGAATGAAGAGAAGAAGGTCCAGCTGGTGGCACAGGAGCAGGTGCAATTGCAGAGTCAGCAGAACAGCATGGACGAAATAGATGGCTTGAAGAAAGAGCTGACTGAGGAGAAGGAAAGAGGCGCCCATGCCGAAAACGACCTGACAACCTTCAAGAACCGGCTCCTGTCTCTAAAGAGCCGCAGAGGAGTGGAGCGCCTTGAGGAGAAGGAGGTGGTCCAGTACTTCCGTGACCCTAAACTTGAGAGTGAATTGGAGGACATCCAGAGCCAGATCCATGAGGACGCCCTGAAGCGCAGCAGTACTCAGGGCAACATCGAGGTGGTCAACAAGAAAATCACAACCGTGGGGGATGACCTCAAAAACATCAAGCCCAAACTGGTGACGAGAGAGGTGACAGAGTACGAGAGAGACCCCCAGCTGGACGTCGAAGCGGCCAAGATAAAAGAAGAGATGACAAAGATAAAGGACGAAGTCCGGGTGAAAGAGGGTGAGGCCATTACGATGAAGACAGAGGTCACCATCCTGGAGCAGAAGAAACCCAACATCAAGCAGAAGGTGGTGAAGAAGGATGTGGTGAGGGTGGAGAAGGATCCGGAGATGCTCAAAGCCGTCCGGATGTTCGAGACAGAAATCACAGATGAGGGCAACAAGAGCAAAGCTTTGAATGACGAGGTCTTCCAAACGAGAAGCATGGTGAACGCGCTGGAGAGGATCATTCCGACCATCCAGCCCAAGATTGTTACCAAGGAGTTAAAGACGGTGGAACAGGATCCCGAGCTCATCAAGGCTTCCCAGAAGATTGTAACAGACATGGAAACAGAGAAAATTGAGAACGATACTCTGTCCAAAGAGGTGTCACAGCTCCAAAGCCGCTACAGTGACGTGCAGCTATGGAAACCAAAGGTGGAAGTTAAGGAAATCGTCAATGAGATCTACAGAATAGACCCGTCCACTGAGGTGGAAATCAACCGTCTGAAGAAAGACCTAAAGGACTCCAGCAGGCAGCGTTCTGACCTGGATAAGGAGACCTCTCTCATCATGGTTGATCTGGAAGCTCTCCGTGCACAGAAGCCCAAAGTGGAGATGAAGGAGGTGATCCAAGAGGTGGTAAAGGAGGAAAGGAGTCCAGAGAACATCAGAGAGATCAAGAAGCTGAACGACCAGGTTAACCAGCTCCACAGCTCCTACAACACAGTCCAGGATCAGCTCATCCTCCACAGAAAGGAGAGGGATGAATGGAAGACAGAGAAGTCCAAGGTGGAGACCAAGCTTGTGACCAAAGAGGTCATCAAGTACGAGGACGACCCCCTCTTGGAGAAGGAAGCTGACCGCCTGAGAAGGGAGGTGCGGGAGGAGGCGAAGCAGCGCCGCACCACTGAGGAGATGGTGTTCGACCTACAGAACAAACACATCCTGCTGGAGAGACAGAAGCCTGAGGAGAAAGTGGTGACACAGGAGGTGGTTCGTCTACAGAAGGACCCCAGGCAGCAGGTGGAGCACGAGGACCTTGGCAGAAGCCTAGACAAGGAGGTGAAGTCCCGAAGACAGGTTGACCTTGAGGTGCAGCAGCTGAAGTCATTGGTGGAGGACAAGGAGAAGGTCCTGAAGCAGAGTGACGAACGCCAGAAGAAGACGAAAGCACAGTCTGAGCTTAAGGAAATCAAACAGCGTATTAAACAGCTGGAGAACGCCCCTCCGCCTGTCGAGGAGAACATCGTTGTAGAGGAGATCCTGAAGGTGGAGAGAGACCCCAAACTGGAGAGGATGACCAACGGCCTCCGTTCAGACATGGATAAGGAGACCAATGACATCTTACGTTTTCAGAGAGACATCAGGAAAACCAACGTCAAGATTGAATTACTACAGAGAGAGAAGGCCGGAGAGAGGACAGTGTACAAAGAGGTGATCAGGGTGGAGAAAGATCAGGCTGTGGAGGCAGAGAGGGATCACGTGAGGGAGCAGGTCTCCCAGGAGAAGAACGGCAGGCAGGACCTGGAGGACCAAATCCGACGTCTCTCAGACAAGCTCAACCGACTGCAGAAGACCAATTCTAACACCTCACGGGAGGAGACCAGCCTTATCTTGAACAGGGACTCATTGCAGAGGGAGAAGGATACCCTGAACCGGGAGCACAAGGCGCTGGAGTCCAGCAAGCAAGACGTCAGCGTATCATTCCAGCAGCAGACCAAATTGATGAGCGACAGGAACCAGACGAGCAGGAAAAAGAGTGTCAAGATGGAGACTGACCAGCAGCAGCTGGAGAAAGATATTCTGGATGAGAAGGACACGATCCACAAGAGAGACAACGCAATCAGGGAGCTCAACGTCAAGATTGAGAAGGAAGACAATGCTGAGACTATGACGAGAGAGACCAACATCTCCACTAAAATCACCATCTTGGACCCTGATACTGGAAAGGACATGTCCCCATATGAAGCTTACCTGCAAGGTCTGGTCGATCGTAGCCAGTACCTCCATCTACAAGAGCTGGAGTGTGATTGGGAGGAGATAACTACCTCAGGCCCTGACGGGGAGACCTCTCTGTTACAGGATCGCAAGAGTGGTAGACAGTACTCCATCAAAGACGCTCTAAAGGACGGCAGGCTGACTCAACATGAACTGAAACAATACAAGGACGGTAAAATGTCCATATCAGAGTTTGCCTTGCTGGTCGCCGGAGAGAAAGAAAAATCCCCCAAATTCAACTCCATCACAGCAAAGCCAGGATCCTCGCCCAAAACGTCCCCTCCCAAATCCACCCCTGTCCCCAAGGAAATCTTTCCCATCGCTGGCGTCATAGACACGAGCACGGACGCCTGTTTCTCAATACGCACCGCCGCACTGCACAAGCTGATCGACAGCACCACGGCACAACGGCTACTCGAAGCGCAGGCGGCCACGGGTGGAATCATTGAAATCACCAACAAGGAAAGATACTCCGTCCACAGGGCAGCAGAGAAGGGCCTCATAGAGTCCAGCCAGCTCCAAAGACTCCTCAATGCCCAGAAAGCATTCACTGGTGTAGAGGACCCCATGACCAAAGAACGTCTGTCAGCGGGGGAGGCTGTCCAGAAAGGCTGGATGCCTAAAGAAAAAGCCATGCGTTACATGGAGGCTCAGCACCTTACTGGGGGGCTGGTGAACCCTAACACCAGCGGCCGCGTTAAAGTCGCGGACGCCATCCTAGCCCAGATGATTGACAGCTCCATGATGAGGGAGCTCCAGGCTGACACCAACTACCCCAAGGATATAGTCGACCCAATCACGAAGGAGAAGATCAACTACCAGCAAGCGATGGACCGCTGCAAGACAGACCGTCGGTCAGGCCTGCTTATGCTGCCTGCTTCCTCAAAAGAACCCAGCTCCACCCCCAAGTATAATCCTAATAAATATTCCTCCTACAGCAATTTCTAGATTTGTTTACAGTGTGCTTGGATGGTGTTCTTGTCTCTACAGGGTGATTCATATGATGTCAAGTTGTAATGTATAAACGTAAACAGTAATATGATGCTGTACTCAGTATAATGTATATTTTGTCTCAGGAAAAGTATGGAGATACTGCTTAGATCACTTTAACGGCCATGATCATTGCTGCTGAGACGCTCTTGTTTACCGAACTTGTTTTGAAGTGGGAAGAGATATTCTTCATCTAATTTAAAAGGAAAGATACAAAGAGGATCATGTGATTTTGTTTATTCTTGATATTGTTTGTTTTATTAGGGATATTGGGCCATGGTGCAATGTTATTTACCAAGCTTTGCTTGTCCACATCTTATTACTACTCAAGGGCTTTCCCTGAAACTGTTCACTTTAAACGCAATCTCATTTGTATCAATGAAATAATTATGAATTATATAAAATTATATATTAATTAAAGATTATATTGTCAATATGTGTGTGTGTGTGTGTGCGCTTATTCAATCCCAATGTAGTAGAGAAGGGTCTATGAAAAAAAACTGAGTACACAAACTCAGATGAACACCAGAAGCAGCCGGGGTTTATTTGTTTTAATCAGATATATTTTCATACACCAATGATCATATTCAAATTAGTTTCTGCAAGCTAACTCTGCATATCCACAAGGCTTATTCACTGATCTCAGAAAGCAAACATTCCCTTGACCCAGTTCATGAGCCTGACATTCATTAAATCTACCATAAGTGTGTCAAGAGGAAGAGGGTGTATTCTCATGTAACTCATATCATATAACAAATAATGGCATTACTCTACAGTACACTTTAACAATCCGTTTTTTTTATCCGAAAGTCAACCTCTTCTTATCCACCTAATTTTTCTGGTTTTCTGCTCGAAATGACATGCCCACAGTGAATATAGAATATCTCCACAATCACAAGGGCCTTCATAATGATATTGTTATCAAATGAAAGCTAACACCTGTGGGGTGGCTGTAGAAGTGTCAGAATCAAAATCTATGTTACTGTGTCAGAGCAAATAGAGCTAGAACATTATAAAACATCTCAAATTCAGTCTCCGCCTAAAAAAACAACAGCTTTTACAGTGAATATCACATTGGAAACCTGATAACCAAGCCCAAATCATCTAGGAATCAGTACTCCAGGGTCTTATTAGTACTTGTGCCAAAGTTGATGCTAGTAATGTGAGCAAATGCAACTTTGTACCTGTTTTAGTACAGGTATGTTTAGGCGGACACCTATATGTTTAGGCCATTTGGAGATATTTTGGCACCATCTTTGACCTTTGACCTTTCTCATGTATCAGATTATTTTTGTTATTTTTTTGGGTTGGCCGACCAATGGTATGGAAATTCGGCGTTGAAACCGGACATGACACATTCTCCAGTTGGAGAAAACTGGATGTGACTTAGGCCGTGTTTAAAAAAAAATGTGGCATCGTATAGCATGCAAAATTGTGAAAAAAATGTGATATCGATGAAGAGAATTGATCGAGGTAAACTCTTTATATCACTTCGGATGCCCATCTGGGTCCGTGGATAAGAAGAGGTTAAAGCCTAGGGCCTTGCCATTCATAAGTTGCTAAGGACATCTGTCATAACAGGAGACGGAAGGAAAACCTGTTTAGTCACATACACACACACACACACACACACACACACACACACACACACTCATAAATAATCTATGCATTATCTTGGCCTCGTAAATCCTGCCAAGCCACCACCCATTGACACAATTGGAGTCTATGAGCAGTTGTGATGTTCAGTCAAAACAGTGTCATCACAATAGAACACACATTTGTGATACATAAGCGGTATCATGAAGGCAAGATAAAGGATTAGGATCCAGTTCATAACCACTCTACAACACTTTAAGTATCAGTGTTCAAGCTTCCAGTTGATGAATTATTATGGTACTGTAGGTTGGGGCCCAGGTCAGGGAGGTGCAGGTGGGTCTGCATTAGGCCTGTCCTCCTTGCTCTCTCGCTCTTTAAAGAAGTTCCTCTGTTCATCGACGGCTTTCTGGAGCAGAGCCAGGTTCACCCCATCCACACAGTTCAGCACACGGGCACACACCACAACACCATCCCCTGCTGTTAAGAGATAGACAGAGCGTTAGTGACAGGGTATATTCTTAATGGGCTGTAGTGTTCAATGGCGCCCCCCCGGAGAGAGACACACAGGAATGGGTCTAGTAGGCTTTAGACCCCCACCACCTTACCCTCTGCATTCTCCACCTCTCCCAGAACGATGTACTGGGCGTCAATGATGGGCTCAAATGGCTCCACCAAGGTAGTCTTGACAACGACTTGGTGCTGCGCTGACGCATGCTGGGCAGACAGCGTAGCTTTGGATTCCTCCGGCTGGTAACATTTCAATCTTCGAACAGAACACAAATCAACATAAGCAGAGGAATTATGTGTATATTAGTGTGTTTTAGAGTTGTGTGTGTGTGTAGTATAATAGTAGTCAGTAGATGGGCTTACAGGGCAGGCTGGTGGAGGTAGAAATCAGAGGAGGGGCTCATTTCAATGCATGGAATGGAATGAGGAATGGTGTTGTGTGTGTGTATGATACCATTCCTTATTCCGTTCCATGCATTACAGTGAGCCCGTCCTCCACTGAGCCTACGGCTGTGTTCGGAATGGCATACTAGCATACTACTCATACTAGATATGACGTAGATTTTGAGTATGCAGTGCGTTCACACTGTACAGTATGTGAAATTTGAGTATGCAAGAAATGTATACTAGATTTTCGGCTGGTATTGGCATACTATATATACTTATTATGAATTTAGTAAGCAGTATGCAGTATACTAATTGAGTATGCTAGTATGCAGTATGCTAGTATGCCATTTCGAACACAGCCTACTTCACTCACCTGCCAAATGTCCTGACCGAGTCTCCTTCCTGGACTGCACCAGACACGATTTCCCAAGGGAAGTGAAAAACACAAGCCGCTGGAAGCATCTGTCCTTTAAACGTTATAACTTAACAAAAAAAAGGCAGCTAATAAGTAAAGCGCTTCACTGAAAAGATGATCAGAAGTGTGTACTGTAGTGTGCACTTGTGTCATTTCAACAATGGCGGTTGTTGTGTCTACGTCATCCCACGTGACTCTTTTCTCCCCGCCCCTTTGAGGAAGTTGAACTCATTCCGTTGTCAGGTTGTTGATGGTGGTGTGAGGAGGCCCGAGGTTACGACACACAAGACGTTATTTAATAACTAGATCTGACTCTAAACTTTTGCCAACGACGCTTTTTTGCTATTGCTTTGCACCGATTTCGCGATGAATCCCGATATACGCAGAGAGAGGGAAAATGCCTCTTTTGACGCCGAGAAACTCACACATATTCTGGACGGTGGTGCCGAGAAGACCCATAGGAGGAGAGAAATCCGTGAGTTCGGACCGTCTTCTACTAGCTCCAGGCTGTTCGCGCACATCGATGCATCGTTGTAGAAACACATTAGCAGGCCACCTGGCTAAACAGATGTTGTGATACTGTTACTAACACTGCAGCGAGGTTTAGCTAAGATGTTTAGCCACTTGATTATTCGGTAGCCTAGAAGTCAGGGAGGCCGGCCAGCAATCGGATGGTCTCTGGTTCGATCCCGACCCCCCCCAGGAGGGAGCCGGATGTGAGCTGGTGACTGGAGGGTTGCTGGCATCCATATCTAAGGCATCCTACCACCACTGCCGTTGTGCACTTGAGCAAGGCACTCAACCCCGAACTGCTCCAGGGGCACCTGATGGGGACTGACCCTCTGCCCAGAGCTCTGTTCTCCCTAGGAATGTGCTGTTCTGTGCTTGTGCATGTGTTGTATTGGTCTTGCTGGCTTTGTCCAATCTAATAAGTAAGCTATATCTTCTTCTTTTAACTTGCTGTTAGAATGTTGCTGTCAATTCAGAATGTTTACCCAGGGATAATTCTACAGCTTGTGCTCTCTCTAGCTAAAATGATGTTGTTGAATGTGCGAGATGATGGCAGGGATCAAGGTCCACTCCACAGCCATACAATTGTATTTAAAGACATTAAAAAAAGTAGCTTGCTGAGTGCCCAAGGCATTTGTATCGATGGGCATAATAAACAACTTGGTCACATGCCGACTGCCCAACTGCTCCACTCTCTTTGAGAGGGAGCTTTTTTGTCTTGGAGAGGAGTTTATGCAGGGACCCAAGAGTCCCTATTCATAAGATATAAATGTTATGAATAGAGCAGACACAAGACCTTCAGAGGTTCAGCCACGGATGTCCTAGATCTACACACTTTGGAGTGTTCTGTCACATTGCTCTTTCACAGTGTATGCCTACTTACTCTATTGAAGAAGCCCATCTGGGGCGGCTGTGGCTCAGGAGGTAGAGCCGGCGTCTAACGATCGCAAGGTCGGTGGTTCGATCCCCGGCTCCTCCTGTCCACGTGTCGAGGTGCCCTTGGGCAAGACACTGAACCCCAAATTGCTCCCAATGAGCGGGCCCGGCACCTTGCATGGTAGCTTGCCGCCATTGGTGTGTGAATGGGTGAATGAGAGGCCATTGGAAAGCGCTCCCCTAACCCTCCCCCACCCCCTCCTCTTCCCATAGAGCAACTAGTGATCAACGACCCAGACTTCCAACATGAGGACCTCAACTTCCTGTCCCGGAGCGAGCGCTACGAGGCGGCGGTGAAGAAGAGTGCCCAGATGATCCTGAAGCTCCGAGAGTACGGCATCTCCAACCCTGACGAGATCTACGCCTACAAGAGGTGAGGCAGAGAGAGACCAGGCCAGACCAGGCACCTTGCAGCAAATGCCTCCTATTTCTGTCTCTCTTTACCTTGTAGCGAATGTCATGTTTCCCTGCATTCTCTCACCATTCACCATGTTCCATTCTCAACATTTGTTTTTTTGTGAATGTGTTTTTCAACGTTTTATCGACACGGCCTCTCGTCTAGACAACCTGGTTGATGTCAACTATGTTGTCTCTTTACGCCAGGAGACGCTGGTGGAGGTAGAAATCGGAGGACGGGCTCATTGTAATAAACGTGTTTGATACCATTCCTCATTCCATTCCATGCATGACAATGAGCCCGGCCTCCGATGTCTACCTCCACCAGCCTCCACCACCAGCCTCCACCACCAGCCTCCACCACCATTGCTCTACAGTACATGCACTAAGAGCTCCCCTCATGCTTGCTTTGAGGTTTATGTAGGGTGCTGTGACGTTGCCTTGGCAACACTGTGGCAAAATAGCCACTGTCTCCTAGGTCTATGCCTTTCACCTGGTATGCTATACTGTATAGTTTCCCCAACAACATCCCATGCTAATGTTTCACCACGCTGTTATCCCTGAGATATGTTATCCCCAGCTGAGTAACGCTGCGTCATGCTACGATGTACCTGCTGGGGTCAGTCGTGTCAAATGAGGAAATCTATGGCAGTTGTAAGGTCGAGGATGTAGGTTTGCATATGGACAGTAGGGGACATGTCCTTATCAGTATTTGAGTGAACTGCATGCGTCCGCATTATCTCCTGAAGTCGTATTATTAGGTCATCTAGTGAAGTCGTCCTTTCCTTTTTTAACATTTCTTTATTGTCCTTACCCAACATTTGAGCGAACTCGTTCGCGTTGACTGCTGAAGTCGTATTAGATCATTCCGATTGTTGTGTCTACCAATGTCGAGACCATACCTTGTGTATGGTGGTGTGGTTATGCATAGTCAGTGACGCTGTTGCTCGATTACTGGCACTCTGCCATGTCGCTACAAAGGTTTGTCGATTCATGGCGCCGCGCAGCACGGAGTTAACTCACCTCAGAGCAAAGTTCACATCCAGATGAAAACTGGGTCAGAGGGCACACGAATAATTATAAATATAAATAATAATTATAAATAATTTTATTTAAAAGCGCCTTCCTCAAACTCAAGGACACTGTACAGAAAAAAAAGAAGAAGAAGCAGGACAACAAACAACAAAAAGTGTCACAACAAACAAAAGGCAGCCATGTCAGGAGGACAGTGTCAGTCAGGACCCAGGCCATGCTGCACAAAGGCGACTCTCGGTCCTCCCTCTCAGTGAAGCTGCCAAGTCATTGATCAAATGTCTTAGTTGTTTGTTTGAGAAATCAACTTTTGACTGTTAGGCTAGTCTAAATGTTGGCTGAAGAAAGGTCTCTCAGCTATGGGATTTTTCTATGCAAATGTGTTTGGATTAAATGTATTTAGAGGCTTAATTCCTCTGCTGTGAATCAGACTTCATGTAGGCTAGAGAATCTAATGATCCTAGCTAGCTAGTGGACAGTCACTATTACTGTACACAGAGTTATGCAGCTGAAATATGATATGCCTTGTCTGATGTAAGGTCAGAGCCGAGGGAACACGTTGTGAAATGCATGGCCGAAGATTCCGAACAGGGTTGGACACAGACAATAGACTACTACGGCTTATGGAAAATGGCGGAGATGGAAACTTCTCAAATTCCAGCAGAATCATGTAGCATTTAGCCTTAGTTGTAAGATCATTTGAGTGCTAGTGAAAGGAAAGTCTAAATTGTCACTATAGCCAATGGAAGGGCCTATCATTTACACCGACAGTCATGTTGACAGTGCAAATCTTAAACCTGCAGTGTGTCTGTACCCCTCCCTCCCTCCCTCCCTCCCTCCCTCCCTCCCTCCCACCCCTCTCCTCCCTCCCACCCCTCTCCTCCCTCTCACCCACTCAGAGTGTGGCAGGGTCACCATAACGAGGCCCTGGGGCTGCACTTCGTCATGTTCTTGCCCACCCTGTACAGCCAGTGTGACCCAGAGCAGTTCAGGAAGTGGGTCCCTCTGGCTGAGTCCTTCCAGGCCCTGGGCACCTACGCACAGACTGAGTTGGGCCACGGTCAGTCCCAGAGAACTGATCCATTCTGATGATGATGATGATGATGATGATGATGATGATGATGAAGCATTAGCCTAGCTTGATTTCCACTGCATTATTCCATGCATATTTCAGTGTCTAATATTAGCAACCCAAAGTGCTAAACATTGTGGAATGAACTAAATTAAAATGTTTTAATTAGTAGAGTAGATTCTGGTAGTGGCTGTAGTGATGCACAGTAACAAGTATTTCTTACGGTTTTGTTCAAATCAGGAGGTAACAAATGATTTGTAGGTGTTTGACGGATCACAGACTGCTGTAGCAGCGGTTCAATCTTTTAGGCTCTATTTGTGTTGCAAATGGTGTACTAACTACTAACACGGGTAGTTGCTGAGTAGTTAGTGATTATAACGGAATAACATGAAGGGTTCAACAAGAGGGGATTGATTGCCATGGCAACCGGATTTTCTCTCCTCATATTCCCTACCCTCATCTCGAAAAGGAAAATGGAGCAAAACAAAACTAACATTGTGACATCATCACAAAACCTGTCCCAAAGAGCCCCTTCTTCCTTCCTCAGTCCCTCATTCCCTTTCTCCTCACACCTCTCCTCTTTCCTCTCCTCCCTTTCTACTAGTTAGTGACCTATTAATGAGCTGTTTACAAGCTAGTGTGAGTTTTGATTGCAAAGTCTTGATTTCCCCCACTCCCCCTTTTTTCCGAATCAAGGCTTCTCTACACAAAATGAATAACTTTTCCCAAATGACTGCCAACTATTGAAATTTGGCATGTTGTGTCTTCCGCCACCTTCTATGAGCTGTGTGTGTATATACATATATATATATATATATATATATACAGTATATACACACACAGCCTACTTCACTCACCTGCCAAATGTCCTGACCGAGTCTCCTTCCTGGACTGCACCGGACACGATCTCCCAAGGGAAGTGAAAAACACAAGCTGCTGGAAGCATCTGTCTTATTTTATGCCCCTAACACCCTACATATATGCTTTTTAGTGGTGTTTGTGCAGACTGAAGGAGAGAGGCTAGCTACCCAATGAACGAACGGATGGACAAATTAATGAATATCTCCTGTTCTTGTTGATCAAACACACGCGGCACAGTGTGTTCTGCCAGAGCCCACAGCTGTATGGAGACAATCAAGAGATTGCGTTTCATCTCCCCTGAATATCCTTTTGTTAGCGGAGGGTCAGAGTAATGTGTGACGTCAGAGATAATGTAGGCCAGGCGGGCTGGTTTTGTCTTCTTTTTGTTTCAGTTGTCTGTGATGTTGTGAAGGGGGGGTATATTGTTCTTTTAGAATCTGGAATGATTCCATGAAGATGGTGCAGTCTTGGTGACTTGGAAATGTCAAGGATATGCTGTTCAGAACTACTTGCTCTATGTAGCGGCATGCCTCTCTCTCTCTCCCTCTCTCCCTCTCTCTCTCTCTCTTTCTTTCTTTCTTTCTTTCTCTTCTCTCTCTCTTTCTCTTTCTTTCTTTCTTTCTTTCTCTCTCTTCTCTCTCTCTCTCTCTCTCTCTCTCTCTCTCTCTCTTCTCTCTCTCTCTCTCTCTCTCTCTCTCTCTCTCTCTCTCTCTCTCTCTCTCTCTCTCTCTCTCTCTCTCTTTCTTTCTCTTCTCTCTCTCTCCCTCTCCCCCCCCTCCACTACACATGTTGCAGTCTTGGTGACTTAGGAATGCCAAGGATATGCTTTTGTTGTTCAGACCAACGTTGTGATGTTGGGGCAACCTTGGTTTATTCCAGGACATTCTCCAGAGTTCAGTGTTCACTTCCCGACACAGCTCATTAGCCCGGACTGAAATACCCTCACAGCGACTCCTTCTCATATCCTTAACGAATGCTGGGGCTTACTGAGCTAATTTGCAATTGGTTCCACTATGAGCTTTGCCATGAATGACTTGAAGCGTTTCTCTATAATGCATCCAATCCTTTATGAATAATAACATAAGCAGTTGAATAGCTTGGTGGCATTAACATGGTTTGTGATGTTGGCTTCTTTTTTGAAGCTTTTGAATATTTCCTTCACCCCTCACCACTCCAGTTCTTTCATAATTTGAAAATTAAATCAGAGGGAAATCAAGCATGAGGTGGTGCTGCTACTGCATTCGGAAATCTGCATTTCAGCCTCATAAATTCAAAAGATCATCTTTTGATGAGGTTTATTTTGTGTGACTAAAGTAAGTTTATCCAACCTTTCTTGATTCATGTCAAGTTCGGAATACAGTTTGAGAAACATTTAGAGATTATGAATTCATTGACATTTTATTTCAATCACTTAACAATCAACTTGCATGACTCACAAACCTTTCTGTCTTGTCTTTTCTCCCTTTTCTTTCTTCTTTACGCTTGCCTTTACTCCTCCATCATTCACCATTTTCTCTCGCCTCCTTTATTCCTAACTAACCCCCTCCATGTTCCCCCTCTCCAACCATCTCTACGTCTTATCATCATCTGCTTCTTTTTTGTCAACCTCTATCCTTGGCTATACTTTACTGTGGGTGATCCCTTCAACCTCCCTCCAAAACTGCCACCTGCCCTCTCCCACTGCCCCCTACTCTCTCCTCCTGCCCCCTACCCTCTCCTTCCTTCCTGCTCCTCTCCCCTCCTCCTCTCTCCTGCTACTCGGTTCGGTCCTTCCTGCCCCCTACCTCTCCCCCTACTCTCTCCTCCTGCCCCCCCCCTCTCCCTACCTACCCTCTCCCCCTACTCTCTCCTCCTGCCCCCTACCCTCTCCCACTACTCTCTCCTCCTGCCCCCTACTCTCTCCTCCTGCCCCCTACCCTCTCCCCCTACTCTCTCCTCCTGCCCCCTACCCTCTCCCCCTACTCTCTCCTCCTGCCCCTACCCTCTCCCCCTACTCTCTCCTCCTGCCCCTACCCTCTCCTCCTGCCCCCTACTCTCTCCTCCTGCCCCCTACCCTCTCCCCCTACTCTCTCCTCCTGCCCCCTACTCTCTCCTCCTGCCCCCTACCCTCTCCCCCTACTCTCTCCTCCTGCCCCCTACTCTCTCCTCCTGCCCCCTACCCTCTCCCCCTACTCTCTCCTCCTGCCCCTACCCTCTCCTCCTGCCCCTACCCTCTCCCCCTACTCTCTCCTCCTGCCCCTACCCTCTCCTCCTGCCCCCTACCCTCTCCCCCTACTCTCTCCTCCTGCCCCTACCCTCTCCTCCTGCCCCCTACCCTCTCCCCCTACTCTCTCCTCCTGCCCCCTACCCTCTCCTCCTGCCCCCTACCCTCTCCTCCTGCCCCCTACCCTCTCCTCCTGCCCCCTACCCTCTCCCCCTACTCTCTCCTCCTGCCCCCTACCCTCTCCTCCTGCCCCCTACCCTCTCCTCCTGCCCCCTACCCTCTCCCCCTACTCTCTCCTCCTGCCCCCTACCCTCTCCTCCTGCCCCCTACCCTCTCCCCCTACTCTCTCCTCCTGCCCCCTACCCTCTCCTCCTGCCCCCTACCCTCTCCCCCTACTCTCTCCTCCTGCCCCCTACCCTCTCCTCCTGCCCCCTACTCTCTCCTCCTGCCCCCTACTCTCTCCTCCTGCCCCCTACTCTCTCCTCCTGCCCCCTACCCTCTCCCCCTACTCTCTCCTCCTGCCCCCTACCCTCTCCTCCTGCCCCCTACCCTCTCCTCCTGCCCCCTACCCTCTCCCCCTACTCTCTCCTCCTGCCCCCTACCCTCTCCTCCTGCCCCCTACCCTCTCCTCCTGCCCCCTACCCTCTCCCCCTACCCTCTCCTCCTGCCCCCTACCCTCTCCCCCTACTATCTCCTCCTGCTCCCTACCCTCTTACCCTTTCCTTGTTCCTCCTACCTTCCCTCCCTTCCTGCCTAACCCTCCGTCCCCACTCCCCTCCTTCACCCTGCCCCTCTACCCTCTCCCCGTGCCTCCTACCCTCCCTCCCTGCCCGCCTAACCCTCCGTCCCCACTCCCCTCCTCCACCCTGCCCCTCTAACCTCTCCCCGTGCCTCCTACCCTCTCTCCCTGCCCGCCTAACCCTCCATCCCCACTCCCTTCCTCCCCCTGCCCTCCTACCCTCTCCCCGTGCCTCCTACCCTCCTTCCCTGCTCGCCTAACCCTCCGTCCCCACTCCCTTCCTCCCCCTGCCCTCCCACCCATCTCCCCGTGCCTCCTACGCTCCCTGCCTCCCTGCCCGCCTAACCCTCCAACGCCACTCCCCTCCTCCCCCCTGCCCCCCCTCCCCTCTCCCCCTGGCCCAGCTGTGTGCACCGTGGGAGGCCAGAGCCCCTGGACCTCCACCTGGGGATGTTCCTGCCCACGCTGCTGAACCAGGCCACGCCCGAGCAGACAGACACCTTCTTCATGCCCGCCTGGAACCTGGAGATCATAGGCACCTACGCCCAGACTGAGATGGGCCACGGTAAAAACAACAACAAACGCCCGTCCCGACCGAACCGAACCGCGCCGAGAGAACACCATCAAAACCCTCTGTGTGCTGTATGAAGTGGCATGCCCCCCCCCTCCTCTCTCCATCCTTTGAGTCCACTACTCCACAATCTTTGTTGCGATTGTAGGAGATCGGCACTAGGGGTGCAACGGTTCTCGGTTTTTTTACGGACGGTACGGTTTGCGTTCCACGGCTCAATTCACTAGTGAACCGTGACGGTTTTCGGTTTATGCTGCGATTTGGCTGCGTTCGTAAATTAGCTCTGAGAGCGCCGCAACAGTTTGAGGAAGCCCCGGATTCCTACAAGTCTGCGGTGTGGGGTAATTTCGCTTTTCCCGTTGAATACGACAATAAGGGGGGGGAAACAGTGGACAGAAATATTACTGTCTGCAAGCTCTGCTTAAAGCGTGTGCCATATGCAAATGGTTGCACCTCTAACATGAACCAGCATATTCGCCGCTACCACTCAACGATAACACTGACTGGGAGCAGGAAAGCCAGTCAGGTAGCGTCAGTGAGCAGACAGCAGTCTCTCTCTGATGCGTTCGGACAGACGTACACTACCACTTCAGAGAAACACAAAAAAATAACCAATGCAGTGGGGATGTTCATTGCAAAGGATTTGCAGCCCTTTTCGGTGGTTGGAGATTTGGGTTTTCGAAATCTGATAAAAACTCTCGAGCCCCGTTACAGTGTCCCCTCCTGTACATCATTCAGCACCAAAATAATCCCCGGTATTTACCAAACAACGCGCAGAGGCATTGAAGACGATTTGGCAAAAACACAGAGCTTTGCACTGACTACGGAGGGTTGGACCTCCCGGGCAACGGAGAGTTACCTCACTGTCACGGTCCACTACATGTCACCGGATTGGGAGATGAAGAGCGCAGTACTGCAAACTCGTCCACTATACGAAAGCCATACCAGCGCGCACCTGGCAGAGGAACTAACAAATGCAGTGACTGAGTGGAAGTTGGAGAGGCCAAACATAACAATTCCCGTAACAACAGACAACGCAGCAAATATCGTAAATGCGATCCATGAAGCTGGTGGACTGGGGCCACAGATCGGCTGCTTTGCGCACGTCGTAAATCTCGCCGCCAAGAAGGCAGTGGCAATAACCCTGGTGTCCCGCCTCCTGGGTAAGATCAGACATGCAGTCACTTTCTTCCACAAAAGCACCACAGCCCACCATATTCTGACAATTAAACAAGATATGTTAGATTTACCAAAACACAAATTAATCCAGGATGTCGCAACTCGTTGGAATACAACACATGACATGTTGGAACGCTATGTGGAAAGTGTTACTTTTGTAGTGTGAATTTGTTTTCCTCCTGTTTGTAAACGGGCTACCAGCTGTCAAGGCTAAAGTGCACTTTTACTTTCGAAAGTGTTTATTTATTTTGGGACATTTGAAAGTGTTTTTTGTTTATATACAATTATATATACATTATATACATAACATATACATGTGTATGTTAAAGTTCCATATTATGTATAAGCAAAATAAAGTAAAGTAACAGTTTGTAAATAAATAGTAGCATTTGTTTCTGAACCGAACCGTACCGAAAACCGTGACCCAAAATACCGAACCGTACCGAACCGTGGGCCAACTGAACCGTTGCACCCCTAATCGGCACTCGATCTGTAACTGACCCGGTGGAAGTTTTACAAAGTACAAAGCACCAGGGATCAACAATCTTCTAAACTCGTTAATAGGGAACCCGCAGTAAATGCCCTCCTCACCTCCCTTATCAAAAAGGGATACCGTTGTGGAATCTTTTTAGCTGACTAATCTCATATTGCTGACTGTCTGTGAGTGTCATGCAGCTCTGTGAGTGTCATGCAGCTCTGTGAGTGTCATGCAGCTCTGTGAGTGCCATGCAGCTCTGTGGGCGGTGGAGTAGAGCGCTGCATGCCCCTCACCCTCCTGCCTGTGGAATGCGCTCTGCCCCCCCCGGTTCCCACGCCATCTGGCTGCCCGCCACTGGTGAACGTGCATGCCCGCCACTGGTGAACGTGCATGCCCGCTCGAAAGCACTCAGAGCCCCCCTCTCCAAAACTGAAACCCCTCTCCCCTCCCTCCCCCTCTCCCCTTCTCCTCCTCCTCCTCCTCCTCCTCCTCCTCCTCCTCCCAGGACCTCTAACTGTAGCTCTGTGGTTTGTCCCTTTTACCATATTTGGGAGGAAAACTGAACCTTGAGACTGCTGTGTCCTGCGTTAACATCTCTGTTTAAATACGTAGATGGAACAGATTAGAAGATTGTGTAACAGGCTGTAGTTAGTAGATAGCAACTGTGAGAAAGCGAGTCTTTTGGTTCTGTGATCTGTCAAACATCTACAAGGGTTTCCTCTGAACAAGTCTCCACCTCTGCTGTTTACTGCAGTGAGATGAAGCTCTTTTTAATGTGTCACTATTGATTGAACTTTGCTATTTGATTGAAGCACTTTGATGTAGTGCTCAGATGCACCTTGCTGTGCATTCACCACTGATCTCCAAATCCACTGACCTATTTATAGTACAATCTGAAGGCTTAATTGCAACCCATCCATATGAATTTGAGATCAGTGATTGGCTCTGCTATCAGTGGTTAATGTGTAATGCTTTAAAAAAAAAAAGCACATTTATTACATTGTCATAACTAATGTATTATTTTCTCTATTGTTTTGCTGCGTGTGCTTGGGGCCTTGTATGTGTATTTCTGGTTGCCTAGGCACCCATCTCAGAGGGTTGGAAACCACGGCGACCTACGATCCAGCCACTCAGGAGTTTGTCTTGAACAGCCCCACGGTCACCTCCATCAAGTGGTGGCCGGGAGGACGTACGTACACACACACACACACACACACACACACACGCTGCCTTCAAGGATATGACTACACATAACTGAGCACTCAAACCGTAAAGTGCTTAAAAATGTTATTCACCTCACAATTCTTTTTACTATATTCTCTCTCCCTAACTCCCACCCAACCTCTCCCTCCCAACCGACCTCTCCCTCCCTCCCTCCCCCCCTCCCCCCCCCCTCTCTCTCTCCAGTGGGTAAGACATCTAACCATGCCATAGTCCTGGCCCAGCTCCACACGCAGGGGAAGAGTCGCGGCCTGCACGCCTTCATCACCCCCCTCCGCAGCATGAACACCCACCAGCCCCTACCAGGTAACCCCTGGCAACCACCACCACCTGTCTGTCTGTCTTACCTGTATGTCTGTGTTACCTGTCTGTCTGTGTCACCTGTCTGTGTCAACTGTCTGTGTCACCTGTCTGTGTCACCTGTCTGTGTCACCTGTCTGTGTCACCTGTCTGTGTCTGTGTTACCTGTCTGTGTCTGTGTTACCTGTCTGTGTTTATGTTACCTGTCTGTGTCTGTGTCTCTCTGGAGGAGATACCTGGTTTGCTATTGTGGTGGCTGTTTCTCTCCTTTCACTATCCTTTTGTCTCCCTTTTCTCTCAGGTATTGTGATTGGAGACATAGGACCCAAGTTTGGCTTTGATGAGGTGGACAACGGTTACCTGAAACTGGAGAATGTACCACCTGTACACCAATACACACGGAACAACACACACACACGTACGCATGCACGCACGCACGCACGGACGTGACACACACACACACATACACAGATTGTCATTGTCTTCAACCCTCTGTGTGTATTCTGCCCTCCCACCACCAGGTGGAGCCAGACGGTACGTACGTGAAGCCCCCCAGCGCCAAGCTGACCTACGGCACCATGGTGTTCATCCGCTCCATGATCGTGGGCGAGTCGGGCCGGGCCCTGGCCAAGGCCTGCACCATCGCCATCCGCTACAGCTCCGTACGACACCAGTCAGAGATACGCGCAGGGTCAGTGGCTGGGCGCGCACACACACACAGACACACACAGACACACACAGACACACACACACACACACACACACACACACACACACACACACACACACGCACACACTGACACTGGCCTGGTTGTCAGTGACTCTGAACACATGCATAACATACTCCTACTCAAGCAAACTAAAGTGTCCATGAAGTGTCCATGCCCACACACACACGTGCGCACACACACACACACACACTCTCTCAAAGGCTTTCCCTATAGAACACAAAGGCAAGCCAAGTTTATTTTACAAAGGAGAAGCACATGCTCATTCCAGTGGCAGGGGGCGGAATGACTATATACTTACTTATGTTTAGACGATGTGTATAAACACACTGAGTGTTAGTATCGATGTTGCTGCCCGGGGAATGATTAATCACACACACACACACACACACACCCAGAAAGGAAATCACTTACCAGTAGCCAGTAGCTCCAGACGCGAGGGGCGGCCGCGGCATTGCAGGAATCTCAGTCCGGGGAACACAGAGCTATTTCTGAAATCATGTTTATCTGACTTGTATATAAACACACTGTGTATTGGTGTTCATGTCCGTCCGTCCGTCCGTCCGTCCCCACCCCAGGCAGCCAGAGCCCCAGATCCTGGACTACCAGACCCAGCAGTACAAGCTGTTCCCTCTGCTGGCCACGGCCTACGCCTTCCAGTTCGTAGGCCAGTACATGAACCAGACCTACCACCGCATCACCGGGGACATCAGCCAGGGGGACTTCTCTGAGCTGCCTGAGGTACGGGGACCCCCCCCCCCTCTCCTCCTCCTCCTCCTCCTCCTCCCTGCCTACTGTGTAGGATCAAGGAAAAGAGGAAGATGCATTGTGTCGTATTTAATGTACCGTGTTTACAGTGGGAGGGAATGAGTATTCAGTCATACTGGGTAGTTGTATTGAGTTAAACCTGGTCTGGTCTACATTTTATGGGAATAGCTGCAATGGAAATAAGTTGAATTAAACAGATTTGTTGGTGTGTTGAATACTTATTTACCCCACTACCACTATATTTTATTTTTTATTGTATTTTTTTAAACACTTTGTGTGTCCATTCCCCCCCACCAAAAGAATATTTCCAAGTGAATCACAGTCATAATATAAAAATATGGTTAAAAAAACAAAAAAACTCTCCCTCCCTCCCATCCCCCCTCCCATCCCTCTCTCACATGCCCTATAAATGATGCCTATACAGGAATCAAATGTAACCTTCAGTTGAGTCTCGTCAGTGAGGTAAGTGTGAACCTAATGTGTTCCTCCGTCTCCTCTGCCCAGCTCCACGTCCTGTCAGCAGGGCTGAAGGCCTTCACCACGTGGACGGCCAACGCGGGCATCGAGGTGTGCCGCATGTCGTGCGGCGGCCACGGGTACTCACGCTGCAGCGCCCTGCCCGACATCTACGTCACCTTCACACCCACCTGCACCTACGAGGGAGAGAACACTGTCATGATGCTGCAGACCGCCAGGTACACACACACACACACACACACACACACACAGAGACAGAGACACACACACACACACAGACAGAGACATACACACACAGACAGACAGAGACACACACACACAGACAGACAGAGACACACACACAGACACACACAGACAGACAGAGACACACACACACACACACACACACACACACAGAGACAGAGACACACACACACACACACAGACAGAGACATACACACACAGACAGACAGAGACACACACACAGACACACACAGACAGACAGAGACACACACACACACACACACACACACACAGACAGAGACATACATACACACACAGACAGACAGAGACACACACACAGACACACACAGACAGACAGAGACAGACACACACAGACAGACAGACAGAGACACACAGACAGACAGAGACACAACACAGACAGACAGAGACACACACACACACACACACACACACACAGAGACACACACACACACACAGACAGACAGAGACACACACACACACACACACACACACACACACAGAAGGGGACACACCCTATAATAACACAGTCCCCACTCTACGAATCGGAAAAACAAACATTAGTCACATTATGCAGCTAGCAATTATGAAACGTCTAGTGTTCAAAAGGTCTAACTTAATTGTGTTTTGGAAGTGTTACCACTCCTGCGTGAATGAAGGAGTGTGAGGCAGGCAATGGAAAGGTTGGGAAGAATGACTAAGTGTGGGTGTATGTGTCTGTGTCTGTGTGTCTATGTGTGTCCGTGTCTGTGCATGTGTCTGTGTTTGCGTTTGTCTGTGTGTATGTGTGTGTGTGTGCGTGTGTGTGTGTGTGTATGTATGTGTGTGTGTGTGTGTGTGTGTCCGTCCCCACACAGATACCTGTTAAAGAGCTACCGGCAGGCGAGCGAGGGCCGCCAGCTGAGCGGCATCGTGTCCTACCTCAACCAATCAGAGCGCAGGCCGCAGCCCCAGCCGCTCTCCTCCTCCCGGCCCGCGGGGGTCGACATCAACCACCTGGAGAGTCTGGTGGAGGCCTACAAACTACGAGCTGCCATGTAAGAGAGGGGAGGGAGGGATGGGCGGGGGGTGAGGAAGGGAGAGGGAGGGAGGGAGGGAGGGTGGGTGGGTGGGAGGGAGAGAGAGGGGAGAGGGGGGGGTGGGAGAAGAGAGAGAGAGAGAGGGGGGGGGGGGGGGGGGTGTGAGAAGAGAGAGAGAGAGAGAGAGAGAGAGAGGGGGGGGGGTGGTGGTGTGAGAAGAGAGGGAGAGAGAGAGAGAGAAGAGAAAATAGCGAGAAAGAGGAACAGAAGCTTCTCTACCAAGGCTGCATGAGGGTACATGAGGAAGAGGAACAGACAGACACCGTCTGACATATGACACCCAGACAATGAAGTTCTCTGTTTCATTCTCTCCCCCCCTCCTCCTCCTCCCCCCACCCCCCTCCCCCCTCCTCCCTCCTCCTCCAGGCTGGTGGAGCTGGCAGCCAAGAGTGTCCAACAGGCGCTGCGGCAGGGGAAGTGCCCGGAGGACGCCTGGAACTGCAGCTCCATAGACCTGGTCAGAGCCTCGGATGTAGGTGGACCAACCGCCGCCGCCGTGGTTGTTCAGTTATTCAATCAAATCAAAAAACGTTGTATTCATTTGAAATCCTTAATTTGACAAACTGAATTACGAACCCCAGACTGGTGCCAGACAGGGGCATGCTCGATGCTCGACGCTCTCCCAACCCCCTGAGTCATCCCTCTCTCGCGTCTTCTCTCTCTTCTCTTTCTCTCTCTCTCTCTCTCTCTCTCTCTCCCCCCCCCCCTCTCCTCTCCCCTCTCTTCTCTCCTCTCTCCTCTCTCCTCTCCCCCCCCCCCCCCCCCCCCTCTCCCCCCCCCCCCCCTCTCTCTCTCTCTCTCTCTCTCTCTCTCTCTCTCTCTCTCTCTCTCTCTCTCTCTCTCTCACTTATTCTCTGTCTTCTTACACTTCCAACGCTGCTCCGTCCGCTCTCCTTCTTCCTGCTTTCTTATCCTCCTCTCCTCCTATTTCTCTCATCCTTCCCATCTCTCTCTCCTCTCTCTCCTGACCTTACAACCCCCCCCCCCCCCCACACACACACACACACACTCCCCCTCTCCTAACTTTCGTCCCTCCCCCCCTCCTCTCTCCTCTCCAGGCTCACTGCCACTACATGGTGGTGAAGCTGTTTACGTCCAAGCTGGAGGAGGTGGGGGACACGGGGGTCCACTCTGTCCTCAGCACCCTGGCCTTGCTCTACGCCCTCCAGGGCATCGCACAGAACTCTGGGGACTTCCTGCAGGTAACCCCCAGCACGACAATTGTCTCCACGACAACTGTCTCCACGACAACTGTCTCCACCACAACTGTCACTCACTCGTCTCTTGTATGTATGTATGTATGTATGTATGTATGTATGTATGTATGTATGTATGTATGCATGTATGTATGTATGTACGTATATATGTATGTATGTGACTGGAGTGTTGTTGAAAAAGAACGATAAGGACTCGCTAGCGTGACGCTAACAACGCTCAAGTTGTGGGTTCGTTTCCCACTGGGACCATATATACAGAGAAATGTACACACTCACCTAAGTCGCTTTGGATAAAAGTGTCAGCTAAATGGCGTGTATTACATTATACCGTACGCCCTCACAGATTGTGTGTTTGTCGGTCTTGTTTTTCATTTTAATATTTTAATTTGTTATTATATGTTTGTTATTCTTCCCAGGCGGGTCTCCTGAGCGTGGCCCAGCTCTCCCAGGTGTCCCAGCGTCTGAAGGACCTGCTGGCTCAGCTGCGGCCCGACGCCGTGGCGCTGGTGGACGCCTTCGACTATTGCGACGAGATGCTCAACTCCGTCCTGGGCCGCTACGACGGGAACGTCTACGAGAACATGTTCGAGTGGGCCAAGAAGTCGCCGCTCAACCGCACAGAGGTCAGAGTTCAGGGCTTCTCTCTCTCTCTCTCTCTCTCTTTCTCTCCGGTCGTGGTCGTGATGCGAAGGGGTGGGGTGGGGGGGGAAGAAAAAAAAGAGGAGAAGAGACTTCTGTTTCAATCTCAAGGAGGGAACTGTAAAGGCATTTACAGAGTGGACAGGCCGTTTTTAATTTAGCTGATTTTATTTGCCGTTGTTGACTTTATTATGGATTTATTCATTGTATAATCCATGCCTAATACGGCCTCTGGGGTTGATTTATTCTGACCTTCCCTCTCCTCTCTCCTCCAGGTCCATGAGTCCTACTACAAGTATCTGAAACCCCTTCAGGCCAAGCTGTGAGACCCCCCCCCCCCCTCGACCTTTGACCCCTGACCTATGACTATCAAACGACCCCTCCACCCGGAGGACAGGCAGCGTACTAACAACATTAACATTAACCCAGGCGTTTGACCTCGAGAAGGCCACCGCCCACTGCTCACCGTCCACCAATCGGAAAGGGCGCTTGCCCTTGTGTTGTCATGCTGTACTCTATCAATCATTCTACTGGACTAATTCAGCTAAATAAGCTCGACAGATTTCGGTTTTTGTCCTTGGTTTTAATGAGTTTCACACTGTCTGTTCCATGCTGAGTGACTGGACCGATTGAAGGATAAAGTAGAAAGAGAAAGCAATAATGAGAATCATAGGAAAAGAAAGAAAAGAATAATAATAAGAATAGAAAAAGACTGATTCTGTATCGAATCAAGCACATTGTACATGATCCCAGAAGTGCTCATCATATTAATCTGTATGATAGCTGATTGTGCATGATGATGTTGCTGACGCACTGTGGTGTGCTGCCTTGAATCAATGCTTGTAGCAGTCTCTGTCTGGGTTGGCTGATACTGAAGGAGTGTGTGCCTGTGTGTGTGTGTGTGTGTGTGTGTGCGCCTGTGTGCGCCTGTGTGCCTGTGTGCCTGTGTGTGTGCCTGTGTGTGTGTGTGTGTGTGCGTGCGCGCCTGTGTGCGCGCCTGTGTGCGTGCCTGTGTGTGTGTGTGCGTGTTACACATGATAAGTGATAAAGTAGTACTGTTGGTGATTACTATACTACACCCACGTGTAATTCTGATACGTGATTTGAGAAGAAGAGGCCTTTCCAAATGTGTATTTATCGTATCTACAACCACTTATGTATTTTATGAGGAAGTCTCCTGCTGTGTGGCTCAATTATCAAGACAGTTCACACAAATTAAACACATTTGGGATTCAGCGCAAATAAATGTAATCTTATTTAACTTGTCTGAAAGATTTGATTTTATATAGTACTATAGAATCATATGTGCCTGAGGAAGTTGCTTTTCCCTCATGTAGAACATGGAATGTTGTTCTTACTTGTCATGGTTAATGCATTTTCAGAGAAATTATGAAAGTTGATGATCATTTCAATACTGTTTTTGTAGATGTAGCATGAATGATTGTTCTGATGGTATCGACTGAACTGTGTCTTGCTTCTTTTTAACTCATCTTCTGTTCATTGTACAAAAATCCAATAGGACAGATGAAATTATTTTTGTTTTTGTTTTAAAAATAAACATGGTATTGTCCATTGCCAGTAAGTAATTTTCTGTCTGGTGAATAATTAATTAAAAAAAGTTAAATATTCTTTGTGTGTGTGTGTGTGTGTGTGTGTGTGTGTGTGTGTGTGTGTGTGCGCGCGCGCGTGCGTGTGCGTCTAGCCTAGACTAGCGTGCGTAGGGAAACCACTAGATGGCCTCATGAAACAAAAAGAAACTGGCTTCCGAAGTCACAAGGTCATTTTCAAGTGCTTTGCTTACTCACCGACCTATACAAACAACCAAGCGGGTGTGTGGTTTGTCCCCAGTGTGTTAATGTGTGTCACTGGTGTGACAGTTGTGTGCGTGGGTGTAAATGAAGTGCAGTTACACTTTTTCCTTTTCCTTAAATTTCTCATCGGCTTTCATCTAGTTAGTAGTCTGTCCATTTCTCAGCTGCACCAAACTTGGGACTCTTATTCCTACTGTAGCCTATGGGAGACTCATTCGAAGAACAGATCAAAGCGCCGACGCTATCATAACTCGTAACAATGAATGATATGGTCTTGCACACACACACACACACACACACACACACGATTTATGTTTTATATCTGTCATCCAAGTCATATCTGAAAGGTTGTGTCTGCTTAGTAACTCCGCCCACTTTCGCCTAGAAACTGCGCGATCCAGGATATCTGGAGAGGAGAAAAGTGAATGGCACACGTCGGTGGTACATTTTAATTTCGTGAACAGTAATTGTATCGTTTTGGGGGGAATTATTGATCCAAAAAAAAGCGGCCGACGTTTCCCTCGACGGTGAGTGTGTTCTGTCTCTTTTCAAACATTCGATCGTTTTTCGGAATGTGTTTAGGAGCTGGAGAGTGACCACAACGTGTGGTTTCGCCAGTCATGAGCGTCCCTTTATGGGTTTCACAAAACGAAACAATGGTAGTTGTGGAAGTGGGAAAAGGCATGGAGAGTCAATATTAAAAATGAGTAACTTGTTAAAACATGAACAAAAAATAGAAATCAAGCTATGTATGGGGACTAGGCACGTAGCCTATAGTTTACATGGAAAACAACAATTAAGCATTCTTGGAAAATATACTATAGTTTATTCTGCCCGTGAGGTATAATTCATAACATTTGAATGTGCTTGTTCCATCTTTCCTTTTTATTGAACTTCCCAATACTGAACAACTCCCCTTGCGCTGTTCCCTGATCGCCTCCCTGTGTGTTTCGAAAGAATGTGGGAGGGTCCCGTCCTTTCCTCACACGGGACGGTGGTCTCTATCTGCGGTTCATCTTGGTTTAATTACATTTCGTGACGTTAGAATTATAAGGTTCTATCTCCATTTTTGTCAAAATTTAGTTTTTTTTTTTTTTTTTAACATAATCTGATCCATTAGGTGTTTATTAATGCCTGTGTGGTGTTATTTTTTAAATGTTGACATTTCTGAGTTAGTAATTCATAAAATACAAAGGTTCCATCTCACAAAACATAATGGAATGTAAAAACTTTGACGCTCAATATCTCTGAACTACCCTAAACGGAGATGGAGCCTTATCATTCTAAGCTCACCATTTAGCAGGAGACGCCTTTATCCAAAGCGACTTGGACATGGAATTCAGAGATGAAATTGTCATCTTTAGTGTAGTTCAGTTGAGCAATTAAGTATTGATTATTATTATTATTAGGGAGTTGGCCTACAGAGAAAGTCATTCAACGAACTGTTGTACAGGAACAGTGAATCCACGAAAAGGTCTGTAAATGGTTTACAATTATGTACATAATGCAGCCGTTACATAGTTGCAACATATTTCATGGTTCTCATGCTGTAAGAACGTGCAACAGTTACCACATGCAGACAGACCTATACATCGTTCTAGATGTGTGCAACTCAATTTCGTAAGTAGGAAAATATTGTACAGTTCCAGACAAGGTGAATAATGACAACGTGACGTGAGGCATTCTTGAGCACTGACTGAATATATAATTGCAATTATAATGCTAAAATATATTATTTTCAGTTTTTATCACTCTATAGTTCTCCTCTGTTCAATGGCATGAACTTCTGATACAGTGAGAAGTTCTCTTCCTTTTTCCCCCCCCTGAGTCTAGAAGTACACATCCATTTCGCAGAACCTTTGCAGAAGTGAATTTCACAATGCATTATACAAGCAGACTCGCCCTAAACCCAACGCAAACAACACAACACCATCTGTGTGGCAGTTAGCTGGGAATACTGTTATACTGTACCACAACTGCACCTGCTGTGAGTGTGTCTGTGTGTCTGTGTGTGTGTGTGTGTGTGTGTGTGTGTGTGTGTGTGTGTGAGAGAGAGAGAGAGAGATAGTGAAAGATAAAGAGATGCAAACCGATGTGCATTATGCAGATGTGTAGATTTACATAGACCTCCACCTGGAAAACCAGTAGCACCATACATGGTCATGACTCATGATCCTGCATAGGGCCTAGGAGCTGGAGGAGATCAGTGACTCGATGATTATTTACATTATGTCCAATTTCCTGGACCCTCCATGGAGTAATGCTATGGCCCTGTCTAGAAGGAACCCCTATCACCTACTACATAAGCACATTTCTGGAGGTGGTGGAGGAGACACTACCCACCATCTTGTCTATGTCAACCTAATCTTCTCAGACCCGTTCAAGTTTCTAGGGAGTCAAACAAGTGTCTAGGGAGTCAAACAAGTGTCTAGGGAGTATACAATATACCCCCCCCCCCCCCCTCCACACACACACCACTGGTTTCAGCTGTTGCGTTAGCTAGCTACGACATGCCTGCCAGAAAGCAAGGCCTGGCCGAGCCCTAGTGACTCGCCATAGCAACGCTCCCCATCCCAGAAGTATCTGTGGGGAATATTGAGATTCCTTCCTGCATCGTCATGCCAGCTCTCGTTCCGCGCCGTCACACACACACCGACGACCGGTCGGCTCGGGCATGACACGCTCACTCACTCACACAAATAAAGGCTGAAACCTCAAAAAAACCTATGTTGTTGTGGCACTTGGTGGTAGCGTACTGAGTGATTCTGCGTAATCCTTTCTATAATTCAAGAGGGCTGTTGGAGGAGGGGCTGCTGTGTGGCTGAAATGTCAGTGAAGATTCTGCGGTCTTGGCGTTTAGTTATGTGTGTGTCAGAGAGAGAGAGAGAGAGAGAGAGAGAGAGAGAGAGTATCCCGCTGTGCCAGTACTTAAGATCATTTTCATCAACGAGAGTGAGCCATTGGCATCGCTTAGTGCTGAGAGGCTGGCTGACTGGCTGATTGGCTGGTTGGCTGTCTGGCTCTTTGCCTTGTGCTGTACTGTAGTTTCTCCCGCATCAAGCAGAAAAACCAGGACATGCCTCGTATCTGGGAAATGTGATCTCCCATGTTGGATCCAGTTTGACGAGCCTTCCCCTAAGGAGGCCTCTACAGAGTCTGTACTGCATATGTATGTGTGTGTGTGTTTGTGTGTGTGTGTGTGTGTGTGTGTGTACAGTGTACAGTGTGTATATATATATACATATATATATATATGTGTGTGTATGTCTGTACTCCAAACACTGATGGTTGTCTCAGGGGTCTCAGGGTGGGGTCTCAGGGTGCCGGAGCTGTGGTATTTGTGGTAAGCTTCCTGCTATGCAGGTTTAGACATGCTGGGCTCCTAGGAAGTGGAGATTTGGTTTCAGCCGAGGAATGGAAAGGAATGGATCTTTCCCTCAAGCTCCAGAGCAGGGAAGCCAAGGAATCTGGCATAACCAACCTATCACACGAGCCCTTCCTTCTGGGGAGTGTGGCGGCTAATAGAACAACAAAGGGATGCTTATCAAAAATGACCAGCGGGCGAAACTGTAATTTCAACCAGACATACCAAATAAAAGGTCATGGTTGGGAATAATTAGATAACCTTAAAAAATGTACTTAACTGTACCATCTGGATTGCTCGACAACAACAAGCACAGATATCTAAAAACGAAATAACGAACCATCCCATTGAAAGGTCACTATTATGGTCACGAGGAGGAACAAGCTTTTTGCGCAATGTGTCGTTCAAGTGGGTGAGGGGGCGGTTTTGCCATACTGTTTTTTACACTGTTGCTACTAGGGCTGGGTTCAAAAAATCGATTTCCCGATTCTGAATCGATCTTCATTAAAATGAGCGATTATCGATTCATAAATCCCGAGATCGATTTTTTTTTTTTTTTTGCTTGCAGCTTCAACCCGCAACGAGATCTCGTGGCCAGATCTCGCGCTACAATAATTTATCATATCTCACGCAACGTGAGGTCTCAACACTAAAATCTAAAAACATGGCGATGGCAGGGACACTCAAGTCACCACCAGGCTTAAAGTCAGATGTCTGGGTGCATTTTGGATTTTAAAAATGTGACGATAGAGATGAGCTGGACAAAAGCAAAGTCATATGTAAATAAAAAGTACATTCATGTAACTGCTTTGGAGTCAATTCATTGATATGTTTAACAATGCTACATGTTATAGGGTTCCTTGAACCATTTATAGCATTAGTTCAGAGAATCTCTTTCATATTCAAGCAAAAAATGTATATTGTAACTAGATCGAATCGGAATCGAATCGAATCGAATCGAATCGTGAATCGAATCGAATCGGGCTGTGAATCGAGCTGTGAATCGGAATCGAATCGTTTTGGGAAATCAGTGGCGATACCCAGCCCTAGTTGCTACACTGATCGGGGCAGGCTGAAGTCAGCCTCCTAGACCGTTGTCTCCTGCGCTCAATTGATTCAGCCGCCCGCTGCTAATGAAGGAGATGACTGTGTATGCTCACTCGTGCGCACGCACAAACTCTCCACCGGTTACCCCATCAATACAACAGTGTTCACATACTGTGAACTCAAAAGTCCCTTTTGAAATCTGTAAGAATGTGATGGTTGTCATTGGATGTGAGACTACCTGCTGTCAAAGATGTTCATGTCGTCAGATATGGTATCTATCTCCTCTGACGAGAGACCCCTTGGTGTCAGGTTGGTTTGCAGCATTGAGACTGTCAACGGTCCCTGGTATGCCTAGCATCGATTTGTTTCTTACGAGGACTGATGTTTAGATGATTCACTCACTTTAGACAAATGTACATGTTCGAAGTCGCTTTGGATAAAGGTGTCTGCTAAATGTAAAAAAAAAGATAAAAATGTAAATGGTTAGATTAACACTGCAGTATTCACACAAGTCCCATCTGTGTTCACTGCTAGATCACTGCTGTCAAGGAGCCAAATGTGACAACATAATGATAATACTGTACTGTAGGAGTATCTTCATACTGGCTGACTATGTTCAGTATGACTTGTGGTTCTTCTAGTTCCTCAGACTAACAATAGACCTGCTGTGGTTGAACTGCACTTTCCAGGTTGTCGTGACGACATGTCTTCCTGAGGAAGATGGTGTACGATAACAAGACGGGGTGATGACACAATCTAACGGACAGTTCCTCTCTCGGCCCCGGAGTGTTTCCAGGAAAACGGTGACGGCACGTCAAACAATACCTCGTCTCTGCTGACAAGCCAGTATTCGTACAGTAAGTGTGAACGCCATTCCTCACCTCTAGATGCGAGAGAAATGTGTAAGTGAGAAAAATGTCAAAATGGATCTGTCAATTCATTTTACATCACACTTAAAGTGCAGTCGTTTTTTAGCCTTCGTTGAGCTAGTATCATTCATGGGATGTATAGGGAAGGGGTTATGAAAGAAGCAAAGAAACTCCATGACAGATAATATGGAGATATCGTTTGATTGTGTGCTCTCTCGAAGAAACACACAGCACCAAGTGAGAATTCTGCATTCAGGAGTCTCTAAGCATAGTGCACCTTGGGAGATGTAGTGGCAACTGATGCTCTTGAGCCATGTAGCTGAACTCACCCAGAACAAACTAGCTGTAGGCTACAGCATATTTGTGTTGACAGTGTAGGCATTTGGACTAAAGGTGAACTTAGTTGACGGAAAACTCTCGTGTTTGCAATGTGGAACATAAAGTGAAACAAGACTGGATGCTTTCTGTGTATCTTGGGGTGGGGGAGGGGGCGGTGGGGGTGGGGGGGCTGGACAAGGGGAGCTGGGCTTGAGTAGTTTACGGCTGGTAGGTGCTGTCCGCCCACCCAGAGGCTACTAAACCTTGACATTCGGACAGCACGCATTCCTGCCCGTCGCCAAGGCTACGGTGGGTGACAGCTGGAGATGGTGGGGGTAATCGGTAGGTCTGCTGCTTCAACCGATCACACTATTAGAAATAGAGTACCGTATCTTTTTGAGGTGAAGAGGCTGTCATGGCAACGGACACATGCACAGAGCACAGAGCACACACACGCGCACACAAACACGCACACACACAGAGCGCACACACTGTCACGTTAACACATGGTGTCATGCTAGTCTACAACTGACTATCTCAGTCATTTCACATTAAAGGCATAGTTCACTTTTTTGTACATCTTATAATCAGATGGTTCCTTGCCCTGAAAGTAGTCCATGGGCCACTACTAACTTTAGCTAACTTTAGCCACCGCTAACAAAATGACCAAAGTCAGAAAGTTCCTTTGAGTTGATTTGGCAATACAGTGTTGAACTGGCTCTAAATCCCATTCACATCCATTGATGTTTTGTTTGCGGTGGCTAAATTAGTTAGTGGACTAGAAGGTAAAAAGTGTCCCATCGCTTTAAGGAGCATCACTCTTGACACTGGCCTAGCCTCGTTTAGCCTATATGCTAATGAGTGCAGAGAGAGAGAGTGAGAGAGAGCGAGAGACAGACACACACAGAGAGAGAGAAAGACAGAGACAGAGGCGGGTTGTTGTGGATGTGTAGGTTGTGTTCCCTGTCACATGACACGAGGACAATGGATGATGACGTCACTCCGGGCATGTCTCTTCAATGCACCGACACTGACATGTACTGTATGTGTGACTCACTGTTTGGAATAGTGGCTAGGTCGTCACTGTCTCTGCAATCCTATTCTCTGTGGATTGTTAGCATGGACTCTCACACCAACCGTACAGTATGTATGTAGGGGAGTGAGAAAGTACATTCTAATCATTCAGGCACGGTAGATAACGGTAGATAATTAGGTTGTCAGTTATCATGGGCTGTGTATTCACATGTTCTGCTCCCCAAATTCCATGTGAAACTCGATGGACACGACTGTTTAGTTCTGATTGATTTTGTGAATTGTAGTGGTGAATGATTCACAAGAGTTCAATGATGATTGAAAAAGCAAACATACATACCCTCATGCCACCAGCTCTATCCTCACGTACTGTCATTCCAGATGAAGTAATCAGTTAAAGTGACTTACTGACAACAGATGTAGTAAACATCTCATGATAACAGAAAACTCCCCCCTGAGAGGAAATCCCCCGTAATCCCAAAGCTGTCGTCTCCCGGGAGCCATAGACCATGTTGTGGTGTGATGTCACACACAGGCAGGCTTCAGTATCGCCAAAGCCAGTATCGCCAAAGCCAGTATCGCCAAGAAATGTACCGTGTGTTTCTCTAATGTAATCTCCTTTAATTTGTTTTGCTTGTGGGGAGGGAAAAAAATCAATTGTGACATGCCTTTCCTCAGAATCAGAATCAGAATCAGAAGACTTTTATTGCCATGACATGTAAACATGTTAGGAATTTGGTTTGGTACCATGGAGCACGGTTTACAGCAGGACAGGTGCAAGACAGGACAAGACAGTGCAAACCAACATCAAAGTGCAAGAGTCATAATTAATATAAATATAAAGTGCAGAGATCAAGTGTTCAAGTGTTCATATCCAGACAGTCCAAAGCTCTCTGGGTGGGGGTGGAGGGAGGGTAGATAGATAGGGGTCAGGTCAGGGGGGGGGGGGCCAGCGGCATTTAGGAGCCGGATGGCTGTGGGGAAAAAGCTGTTTGTATGTCGGGCCTTCACAGTATTTAGGGACCGCACCCTCCTGCCTGAGGGGAGCGGGGCGAAGAGACCGTGTCCTGGGTGTGCGGGGTCAGCCATGATCTTCCTGGCCCTCCCCAAAGCCCTACTTTTAAACAGGGCCTCAAGGGGGGGCAAAGGGCAGCCAATCACCCTCTCCGCCGAGCGTATCACCCGCTGCAGCTTGGCCTTGTCCTTGGCCGCTGCAGCGGGGAACCAGATGATGATGGCGGAGGTGACGATGGACTCAATGATGGCCGTGTAGAAGTTCACCAGCGTGGTCTTAGGAAGGTGGAATTTCCTCAGGAAAAACATTCTCTTCTGGGCCTTTTTTGTGAGGGCGTCGATGTGGGGCCCCCACTTCAAGTCCCGAGAGACTGTCACCCCAAGGAAGCGGCATGACTCCACTGTGGTGACTGGAGTGCCTCCCAGTATGATTGGAGAGGGAGGGGGTGGGTTCCTCCTGAAGTCCACTATCAGCTCCACTGTCTTAAGAGCATTTAGCTCTAGGTTGTTCCGGGTGCACCAGGAGACCACCAAGTCAATCTCGCTCCTGTAAGCAGATTCATCCCCCCTGGAGATGAGCCCTACCAGGGTGGTATCGTCCGCGAACTTGAGGGGCTTGACCGACTGGTGGCTGGAGGTACAGCAGTTGGTGTAGAGGGAAAACAGGAGGGGAGACAGGACGCAGCCCTGCGGGGAACCGGTGCTGATGGTCCTCAGCTCAGAGATGGACTTCCCGAGCTTCACCCGCTGGGTCCTGTTGGACAGAAAGTTCGTGATCCACCTGCAGGTGTAGTCAGGCACCTGCAGTGCAGAGAGCCCACACTCCAGTATGGGTGGCAAGATGGTGTTGAATGCCGAACTGAAGTCAACGAACAGGATTCTGGCGTAGGTCCCGGCCGTGTCCAGATGTTCTAGGACATGGTGTAGGGCCATGTTGACCGCGTCCTCCACCGACCTGTTGGCTCTATACGCGAACTGCAGGGGGTCTAGGAGAGGGTCTGTGATGGACTTTAGGTGGGCAAGGACGAGGCGTTCAAAGACCTTCATGACTACAGAGGTCAGGGCAACGGGTCTGTAGTCATTCAGGCCTGTGATCCTCGACTTTTTGGGGACAGGGATAATGGTGGAGGTCTTGAAGCAGGCTGGTACCTGACAGCACTCCAGGGAGGAGTTGAAGATGTTGCTGAACACAGGGGACAGCTGGTCAGCGCAGAACTTCAACATGGAGGGTGAGACAGCATCCGGACCGGCCGCCTTCCGGGGGTTCTGTCTCTTGAACAGGCGGTTCACCTCTCTCTCTGAGACAGAGAGGTGTGGGCGGGCAGAGGGGGTGGGGCTCAGGGGAGAGAAGGGAGGAGGAGGGGAGGTTGGGGAGAGGAGGGGGGAGGGGGGGCAGTAGTAGAGGGGGCAGACTGTGGGCGGGCAGAGGGGGTGGGGCTCAGGGGAGAGAAGGGAGGAGGAGGGGAGGTTGGGGAGAGGGGGGGGGGAGGGGGGGCAGTAGTAGAGGGGGCAGACTGTAGTTCGAATCTGCAGTAAAACTTGTTCAGTTCATTTGCAAGGAGAGTGCTTTCTGTGGTCTGAGGGGGTTTTGGTTTATAGTTGGTGATTTGTTTTAGACCCTTCCAGACAGAGGCAGCGTTGCCATCTGAGAATTGTTGTTGCAGTTTCTCAGAGTAGCGATGTTTTGCTTGCTTAACAGCTGCCTCGAACTTGTACCTGGCGTCTCTAAACCTGTTCTTGTCACCCCTCTGCCAGGCATCCTCCTTCTCCAACCTCAGCCTTCTGAGCTGGGCTGTGAACCAGGGTTTGTCATTGTTATAACTGACCCTGGTCCGAGTTGGAACACACGCTTCCTTGCAGTAGCTGACGAATGACGTCACAGTGTCAGTGTACGCATCCAAGTCGTTACCGGCCTCAGCCCCCGCCCACTCCACATAGCCCTCGTCACAGCCAGCCCGCTCTAACCAGGCGCTGGTTTTCTCCTTAGCCTCGCTGTCCCAAGTTCTGAACGACTTAACTACAGGTTTTGACACTTTTAGTCTCTGCCTGTAGGATGGGATCAGATGGACAATGTCGTGGTCAGATTTGCCCAGCGCAGCTCGGGAGACAGCGTGGTAGGCGTTCTTGATAGTACAGTAGCAGTGGTCTAGCGTCCTCTCCCCCCGAGTGGGGCATTTGACCTGCTGCCGATATTTGGGCAGAAAAAACATTTCGGAGAAAAAACAACAACAACACACACACACACACACACACACACACGTTCCAGGTCATTGACCTACAGTTTTGTTATCCTCGGCTAGGTGGCTAGGTATAGGCACCTGGCTGTTGTTGGTGCTACTTGGCCAGGGCGAGGGTGTGTTGGGCTGGGCTGTGCTCTGAAACAGGTGTGATGGTGGCGACCCGCTATAGATTTCATACGACAGCGCTAGAACTAGAGCGTGAAGGCATCCACTAATCCGTGCGGCCGCTACTGTCACTAAAACCTGTTACTGAAGCGCCAGCAGAATGTAGAGGGTTTAATGGTAACCTTTGATGCTTCCTCACGTTCACCCTGCAATGTGTTTTAGATAGATAGACTTTATTTGTCATTGCTACAGTACAGGTACCAAACAACGAAATTTAGGAGGGGAGGCTCCCCTGGTGTTTAAGAAAGGAAAAAGAAACACATTTTGGAAAAAGCATAGATGCATAAAATCACAAGAAGATAAAGAGCTGGTTTACATCAATAGAGGCTATGTACACAATCCACTGTACTATACTGCACAGATAGTCAACTAGGGTTGTCATATTGCACAAGAAAGTATTTTTTCACATTTTTTTAAAGTGTCACAGTTTGCAGGCTTGAAAATGTACATGTTTGTGCCTCAGCACTAGCTGCCATTACAATCCGTCCGGACTTGTCCTGGGCCCAGAACTTAGGCCTTTTCTGTGTTCAGGGCCTTGACGGCCCTGTGGTAGAAGCAGTTCTTCAGTCTGTTTGTCTTAGCGGCCGGGGTCCTGTACCTCCTGTTCGAGGGCAGCTTGACAAAGTGTTCGTGCCCAGGGTGGGTCGGGTCCTTGGAGATCTTGGAGGCCCTCCTGAGACAGCGTGTTTCGTACAGCTTCTCCAGAGAGGGGAGGGTGGCGCCGGTGATCCCCTGTGCTGTTCTCACGACTCTCTGTAGATCGTTTCTCTCCGTTTTCTTTGTAACTAGGCAACAGTGTTCAAGTATATTTACATTTACATTTAAATGTTTGGCCTTCAGCAGACTCCTTTATCCAAAGCGACTTACAACAAATGCATTTGTCTAAGTAAGTGAGCCATCTATTGATCAGTCATAGCAGGAAAAGGTAATCTATGCTAGGACCAGGGGCCATTGACAGTTACAATGCTAGAAGAAGTAAGAATTACTGTTTTTATTTGTATTTTATTCATCGCTGTGGTATTACTAATAGATGAAGAATGAAGAATTACAATTTTAATCAGCTATCCATCAGTCATCATAAGAAAAAGAATGTTAATATTCTATTTGAAAATCCCAAGTAGGATGTTTTTGCTAATGTGTGTTATTAAATTTGACATTTGCACATAACCTAGTGTCATACGGTGTTGAGGTTTTCAATCAAAATGGTTAAAATAGTGACTAAAATCTATAGATATCGACATTTATGAAATAAGGCTTTGATGATTTCTGAATCACAAATAATGATAGAAGACCTCAATTCATATTCAAACACCATAGGGCTAACAATAAAGATCATTCTTGGTAGTTAACCAAGTCATATATTTTAGTTTTCTTTGTCTCTGGACCTCAAATTGCAGGATAACTACAGGTTGATTACACTTTGTCAGGGTGTTGAACCACGTTAAGGCCCAGAACATTACATGACTCATTTCACATAGTCAGGAAAAACTCCGGGCCGTAAAGATATTGCATGCACATTTCTCCCCAGCACTTTTGGTGAGTCATGCTTGGCAGTGAGTCGCACAGATTTAAGCCCTGATAAATACCACTAATATCCACTAACATGTGAGACATCTTTGTTCTCATCAACAGCATCACCTGAGGAGGGGCAATCTGGGAAACACTTTAATTTCTGATAATCTGGCTCTAGAATATTTATTATTTATTTTTATTGGCGAACAAAGAATAATCTTGACGTTAAATTAGGTCCTATGGAGTTAGCTTTGGGGCAAGTCACAGACAATGAGTCATGATGCTGAAGTTATGGGATTAAGTGAATAGTATATACACGTAATCCCATAATCCCACTGTATATTCAGTATAATCCAGAGGAATATAGCCTCAGTGTAACAGTGTCTCTCTCTGTAAGCTCTCTCTTCATCATATCAAAGCAAGCAGTCATAATGGAAGCTCTTTTAGCTGCTCCCTAATGGAAAATATAAACAGACCCCAGTCTCATTAGATAGTCTGTAAGTATGCCATAAAAACCTCCATTAGGGAAAGCCTTGTTTCATATTTCATTATCTGAGTGGATGTGTGCAGGTCCCGTAGGAGCATAATTCAAACACACACACACACACACACACACACACAAACACACACTACAACGTTCACAAATACACACACACACACACACACACACACACACATACTGTAACGTTCACAAACAAACACACACACACACACACATACAAACACACACACACACACACACACACACACCTCCCCCTCCGTTCCCTCAGACCAGATTGCCATCGACTTGACAGGTGTCAGATTTCCTCTACCCTTCCCTCCGCTGACACCCGCAGCCTTGTATTGATTTCGGGGCAACTCCAGAGGAGCTAAAGGCTTCAGGACCCTGACAATATGATGGATGTATGGGCAGAGACTATCCCACTAGGAATAACATTGCAGTCTTCCGTTTGTACACCGTGGATATACATTTGTACATTTTTGGCATTACAGCAAACACATTCTAAGTAAGTGAATCATCTATCCACCAGTCATCGTAAGAAAATGAAATCTGTGCTAGGGCCAGGGGCCATTGGCAGTCACAATGGGAGAAGGAGGAACCATTAAGATCTTCTTACATTTTTTATATACACAAGTCAACGCAAGGCCTTGGTGGTTGAATGGACACTTGGGAGAATGGAGAAGCCGCGGACAAAGCTGATGATGATATTGTGGCCTTGAGTCAGGTAGGCCTGCATATGTACCAGAATCCTTTAGAAGTAGCCAGTACTCAAGTTGTAAAAGAAAATCAGGGGGGATGGTGGATTTTATCATATGGGGACAATTTTAGCATCCCCAGAGTGTCAGTGACTTCAGTGTCAGTGACTTGGTAAAAATGTCATTGCGTGTGTGCGTGCCCCCTCGCCCACAGTATTTTACTAAATATGCGCAAAACTAAATGTTGAAATAGCAGTAATACCACGTTCATTGATAACATGACATAAGGAATAGAAAGGGGGGATGGCAGTTTTAGAAGGGGGATGATCTTGACCGTTTTTATTTCAGGGGGGGATGCCATCCCCCCTCATCCCCCCCTCAACTCAATTGCTGGAAGTAGCTCTCCTGAGAAAAATGAGGGAGTCTATTATATAACCAAAAAAATCTTACTTCAGTTCTAATGAGTTTCCGTGAGCTTGTTGTACAGGATAGAGTCAGTCGATTATGTTAACGACGATGCCAACGCCTTAAGCATGTGCCTCCGAGTCGGCGGTGAGTCAGTCCTTCAATCAGAGAACCTCACTGGTGGCTGTCTGCTCTTTGAGGCGGTGTGTCTCTGGGATGGAGTTCGGGTGAACTAGCCGCCGTGATGACGCACACTTTGCAGCTGTAATGCGAGTAATTAGACAGCGGTAATTCAGCTAGCATACCTACCTAGTGAGTCTATCGTCCTTAATGTTGTTTTGAAGGCCTATATTTACAGGAACCATGTACAGGAACTGTGCCATGTGCAACTGTATGTTGTTTCCCCCTTGTTATCCCCGTAATCATCGCCCCCAGGAGTGTTGTATGAGTTATAGTGTGTTTCTAGGAATTGTATTTTCATACTGTACCTACGCCCCCCCCCCCCCCCTCCCACCCCCCACACAAACACTGCCAAGTAACACTCTATTCACTCTGCTTGCCTTCCAACTCAACCCGACACCATGCATGGAAGTCTTCAGTCAATGGCAGGGTAACCTATGGCGACAAGGGCACAGATCCCACTTGTATACCTCTGCACATGCCTCTTTTATACATCTGTACATTACATACTGTACATAGGCTACCATAACTGTACATAGCTCATAACTGTATATACCTCCAAACTACCGTACATGCCACACTGTACCTGTCACTATCACTGTCATTTTTTTATATCATGTTTTTATATCATGTTTTTATATCATGTTTTTTTTATATCATGTTCTTATATCACTATTTGCACTTCTGGTTAGATGCTAAACTGCATTTTGTTGTCTGGTACTTGTGCTCTGCAATGACAATACAGTTGAATCTAATCTAATCTGATAATATAGTGTAACCCTTTCATTCCACTCCCACGTCAACAACACCATCCGGTCTGCTTACTTCCATCTTCGTAATATCAACCGCCTCCGCCCTTCACTCACTCCCAACAGCGCCGCAATCCTGGTCCACTCCCTCGTCACTTCCCGCCTAGATTACTGTAACTCCCTTCTCTTTGGTCTCCCCCACAAACTGCTCCACAAGATCCAACTGGTCCAGAACGCTGCTGCCCGTATTGTCACCAGAACCCCTGTCATCAGTCACATCACCCCCATTCTACACCAACTCCACTGGCTCCCCATCAAACACCGCATCGACTACAAAATCCTTCTCCACACTTTCAAGGCCATCCATAACCTCGCTCCTCCATACCTGTCCGACCTCCTCCACATCAACATTCCCACCCGGTCCCTCAGGTCTGCCTCCTCCATCAACCTGACCGTCCCCCCAGCCCGTCTGTCCACCATGGGGTTTAGAGCCTTCAGCCGCTCCGCCCCTCGCCTCTGGAACTCCCTCCCCCCCGACATCAGGAACATTGACTCTATCATCTCATTCAAAACCCACCTCAAAACCCACCTGTTTACGCAGGCGTATCCCTGTTGATTTGCTTTTCCCGTGCTGCTCTGCTGCTGGCTATGTTTTATACTGTATGTTTCTATGTATTTTGTGTTTTGAATTTTGTGGCTGTTTTTAGATTTGTTGTTGTACGGCGACCTTGAGTGCCATGAAAGGCGCCATATAAAAATAAATAAAATAAAAATAAAATGTATTATTAAAAAGCTGACACTTTTATCAAAAGTAACTTACATTGCAGTGAGTACATACATTTTTCAGTATATATGGTCCCAGCCGCGGGAATCGAACCCCCAACCTAAGCGTTGTTAGAGCCATGCTCTACCAACTGAGCCACAGAGGACCAATTTAAACCTATTGTGAGCAGACCTACAATCTTTGTATAATAATAACTCTGTCCTTGTGAGAACGTCTTAGCTAGCTGGCGTATGGTAGAAGAAGAATGACGGAGGTTTGGCAAGGGTCTGTGTGCTTTTATTCTAATTAAATAATATTGAATTGGATGGGAAGGGAGCCAACACCTGTTGCTGTTATTAGTCATGTTTGTTATGGTAGACTGTCGGTATCTTCCCTTCATAAGTATTGTTATGGCTGCAGAGGGGAGGGGATGGGAGGGGAGGTGTCTCTCTCTCTGCCTGCCTGTCTGTCTGTCTGTCTGTCTGTCTGTCTAGGGACCCATGGGCTCACACTGACATGGATATTTATGCCGATGAATGTTTCTCATTCTCCCATTCTCGTTAATGGTGTGTGTGCTGTAGGTTATAGGTTACCTTTGCCTCGCCTCGCGTTCCAGGCCTTCCAGGGCGCGTTCCAGGCGATTAGTGCCCTAATCACACTACAGAGCTGTACTGAACTGTTGGCATGGTAACTCATACGCCTTCTTCCTTCTTCTAGGTTCCCATATAGCTTGCATGACACCTGGGTAGGTTCTACTGTATGTGGTGAGCTTGCCATTGGCTCAAGAGAGTCCTGTTCTGACCCCTCCAATATGGTACTGGGGCCATGCTCAGAGTATGCCTCTCATGGGGAGCTTGGTGGTGTAGCACACTAAGCTGTCAACCATGTAATCGCAGGATTCCCGGTTTGATTCCGGCCACGGACATATCCTACATGTCATCCCTTCTCTCTCTCTCCCTCACCCATCCTTCCTGTCAATCTCTACTGTCTCTATCCCAATAAAAAGAGAAATATGAGTGGGACTGCCACACTTGTATAGAAAAAAAGGAGAAAAAAAGGTATGGCTCTCCGCTGAGTCAACGGCTCCACTAATGGCAACGCTCATTATGACAAGCAGCCAGTATTTTTGGGTCCAACCACAATTATATAAGATGAGCTACACTGTTGCATGGCCAGCTTGTTGATGAGCTACACTGTTGCATAATAATAATAATGATAATTCATTGTTTTTATAGCGCTTTTCCCGGGGCTCAAAGACGCTGAATAGCTAGCTTGTTGATGAGCTTGGCTGTTGCCTGAGACGGCTTGTTTATGGTTTGTAAGTCTGCTGCACCTTTGTTTTTGAACACTTGCTTCCTGCAGGGTTTGCTGCGTGCAATTTGGTCTGGCAAAAGTAATCACATAGCAAGTGGTCATAGCTAAAAAGATGTTGGAAATAGAAGCTGCATGATTGCGCTCATGAGAAAGAGTCCAACACATGTTTTAGGCTTAATCTTAAAATATATTCTGCTAATAGGATATGTGTTGATGATGTAGGCTATGCCACCGCCAGAGTCTGGAACTCTCTCCCCCAACACATCAAACATGCAGACACATTGCATTCATTTTAAAAAAAAACTGCTAAAAACAAACCTATTCACCATGGCCGACAACTGACACTTCTCCTTTACTGTGAACTACCTCTCACTATACCCTGTTTTTATGCTGTGCATGCCCTGTTACTGTTTGTCTCTTACTGTTTCTTACCCTGTCTTGTTGTTTGATGTATTTCTATGCTGTCCATGTCTTGTTGCTGCTGTTTTGTCCAATGTTAATATGTTTGATGTTGCATGTCTTTTTCTTTTCTTTTTAAAATCTCCTTGATTTTAATTGTACTTTTATTAATGTACGGGTAACCTTGGATGTCCAGAAAGGCGCCAATCAAATAAAATGTATTATTTATTATTGTTATTATATCCAACTGCGTTCATGACAGGTTTTGTTTTTACTGTGTGATTCCACTGGCATGCATCTGAGCGTTTTGACAATGGCCCCACCGACATTTTGTGGTTAAAAAAAAAACCTTGATGTGGTGAGTTCTCATAGAGTCTTTCCACTCTGACCCAGTCTACATTTATCTTTATGTGCTCTTTAAACATGTGTAATTTTATGACACAGAATGCCATGTTGACCATGCGCATTGAAGATTATTTTGCAGATTCATTTAGGGTGGTTTTTTGGAAGTTCCACCTGAGATGTCCAGGCAGTTTAACTGCTGATTTCATTTTTGTTGAGTCAAAATGAGACCAAGAAAAATTGTTGGTATTCAAATATGGTGGTTTCCTTCTCTATTTATGTGTGATTGTACGGAGGTGCGATCAGGGCAGTGTGTGTCCTTCCCTCTTTGTTGGAGATACAGTAAAACTATCACTGAACAACACACCTAACATCTGACTGATGTCGTTAGTGTAAAAGTAGCTATGTGAAGAAGCGAGGCTATGATTAGTTCACAACAGCGGGTGGGTGGGTTTCACACACCGCTTATCTTGATCTGTACTGCTGCTTTTTTTATTACCTTATTTAGAGGATATTGTAAATGTCACCACAAACACATTACTGAGAATGCAACAGGACATGTGTTTTGTAGTGGTGTGAGAGTTAGAGAGAGCACTGAATAAATGGATTTGATGTTCTTAGTTTATTGTAAACAGCTCTGTTTGTTTTAGGAAAAATCTACAAGTGTGTAGTATCGATGGGTAAGCACTCATTTGTAAAGAACCATTCTACTCTTAATCTATTAATCTTAGCAATGAGTCAACATACCTTTATTTTCCCTCCTCAGAACTCGGGCCAAGATGTCGTCACAAGAAGGGGAGGAGTCACCTCCCAACGGCGGCCAATCAGACAGCCGGTTGCAGAGCAAGAAGCCGCCCAGCCTGAGGCTAGCCATCCCGCCCCCTGAAGTTCAGCAGGAGGAGGCTGTAACTGTCAAGCAGGTACGCTGACCCCCCCTAACCTCCCTGCACTGTGACCCCGGTCTCTATGGCAACACTGTTGAATTGAGTTGCTCATCTGAGTACCCTTGTTCTTTGTATTCTCTCATGAGGTGTATGTGGTGTAGGAGTCGAAAGGAACAAAGCAATCAAGAGACTTTGGTTGTGGTGAAAACCGCAGAGCGTACATGTACAAAGTTCTTTATTCTCACGTACACCGAGCAGAGCAGGGAGATGCTTTGTTCACACAGAAGTAAAACTTCCTAAATCCTTAAAGACACTAACAAAATCCCACGATATCAGTACATATACAAATATTGAAATGAACAATGTAAGCGTAGTGGGCAGTGCAAAATACAGTGCATTAAAACAATCTATGGTAGTGCAAAAATGGTCCTATACTGTAGGTAGCAGCAGTAGAGAAATATCGTCAATATGAAAAGTCAATAATTATAGCAGCGTGTGTGTGTGGGAGTGGGAGTGTGGGCGAGTCAGTGGTCAACACGGGATAGCTGATGAGTGCATCAGTCTTTAGGCTGTTGTGGTTATAG
>NC_137675.1:21159866-21161146 GCF_963989245.1 Nansenia antarctica
CTCTCTCTCTTTCCCTCCCTTACCCTCTCTCTCTCCCCCCTCTCTCTCTCTCTCCCCCCCCCTCCCTTACCCTCTCTCTCTCCCCCCTCTCTCTCTCCCCCCCCCTCCCTTACCCTCTCTCTCCCCCCCCTCTCTCTCTCTCGCTCCCCCCCCCCTCTCTCTCTCTCCCCCCCCCCCTCTCCCCCCCCCCTCCCCCCCCCCCCCCCCCCCCCCTCTCCAGGTGGATGCCCATGATGAGCTGTACTCCATGGCTGATGATGTGTTTGAGTCTCCGCCCATGTCGGCCTCGTTCGCACCCGGGGAACAACCAGAACCCTTCTCACAGCCGTTGTCCTAGTGAGTAGTGAGGAGGGAGGGAGTGAGGCAGGGAGGGAGGGAGGCAGAGAGACAAATCGATCCCGTCCCTTTGAGCCCCACAAACTTTGACACAGTGTTATTGTCTTTCTTTCCTCCTCCTACCATCTTCCTTCTTGTTTTTCCGCATCCATCACATCCACTCCATCCGTCACGCACTCTTTCCCCCCCCCCCTCTCTCTCTCTCTCTCTTTTGCTCTGTCTCTCTCTACCTCCGCCTCTCTATCTCTCTCTCTCTCACCCCCCCACCTCTCTCTCTCCCTCTCTCTTTTGCTCTGTCTCTCTATACCTCTCTCTCTCACCCCCCACCTCTCTCTCTCCCTCTCTCTTTTGCTCTGTCTCTCTATACCTCTCTCTATCTCACCCCCCCTCTCTCTCTCCATCTCCATCCTTTCTCTCCTCCCATCCACTCCTTCTCTCTTCTTCTCCTCCTTCTCTCTTCTTCTCCTCCTTCTCTCTTCTTCTTCTCCTTCTCTCGTCCCCCAGTAGGGACATAAGTAGGGCCCCTGTCTGTGAGAAGCGGCGGGGGCGTCGCATCGCGTCCCAGGTGAAGCACTTTGCCTTCGACAAGCAGAAGCGCCAGTACGGCATGGGCGTGGTGGGGAAGTGGCTCAACCGACACTACAGACGCAGCCTCAGCAGCCAGGTGCAGAAGCAGCTGGACGACTTCCACAGCCACAGGTGAGACAGACACACACACACACACACACACACACACACACACACACACACACACACATACACCGGTACACTCACACGGAAATAGACACGCAGGCATACACCACACACACATGCATGAAACACACACACACACACACACACACACACACACACACACACAGATGCATGCGCACCACACACATATACATGAAACACATACACATCGAAATTCACATACTTTTAGTATGTACAGTCAAAAGGAAAAG
>NC_137675.1:21171346-21198846 GCF_963989245.1 Nansenia antarctica
ATCACACTCTCGATGTAAAATCTCCATTGAAGATGCTTTTTAGTCTTGGATTAGGTTGAAGGATTAGCCTGTCTGTGAAACCGGCCCATAGTGTCAAATGCTAAAGGCAGCCTTGTCAGAACCCTGGGAATCACCCAATGAGAAATCACTGGGTGCATTACCTGCAGCCAGTGGCGGACTCAGGCTGTTTGAGGGGCAGGGGGGGCGAAAAGAAAAAAAGGGCACCTACTGCACAACATGGGACCCCATCAGTGCACATGGTCAAGTTTAGACCATTGGAAGGGCAGCCAATAGGGCACGTCCTCTCATTTTGCCACTCAAAAGGGCACTTTAGTGCGACGTTTTTCAACGGTGGGGGCACATGGTCAAGTTTAGACCATTGGAGGGGCACCAATAGGGCACGTCCTCTCATTTTCGACACTCAAAAGGGCACTTAAGAGAGACGTTTTTCAACCGGGGAGGGACCAGGAGGGGCGGTCGCTCCCCCTGCCCCCCCCCCTGAGTCCACCAGTGCCTGCAGCACCTTGATTTGTGCCAGTGTACCTCCCTAACCCCCACTTCCTCTGTCCACAGATTACCCTAATGCTAATGCTTAGCTAATGCTTTTGTGTGGCTTCAACAAAGGCCATTGCTACAACAGTTATCAACGGTCTATTGTTAAAATTCTAATATTTGTGCCCCCCAACCCCCAGCGAAAGTATCTCCCACGATTGTACTTGTATAACCAGAGTGGCAAATAAACATCTTCTTGTATAGGATGCTATGATTACTACACTGTCTGTTGTGGTCTCACCATGGCACATTTATTCACATTTATTCTGATGGTAGGATTACCACAGCACAGTGCTTCACGTCATCTCCTAAATACGTTGACAAGAATCAGTGCCACATATAGCCTGGGTGACAGTCGCGTGGCGCTACATACGTGTGCGTCTGACGGTCTGGCGGTCACGCTTCCGGTGTAGCCGGGAATAGACGTGAAAACACACGCGTGGCACAGAACAAAAGCCCCTCAAGCCACTTACCTCTCAGTTTGAGAGGATTATCTCTTAAGCGGAGTCAACGAGTCCCCTATGGGGTGGTAATGACGAGGGACTGACAGTTGATTGCCTGTGATAATAATGTGATGAGAGAAGAAGATCGTGCAGAGTTGGGGACTTTTCCATTAGTGCGCAGCAAGGTGTCATCTCTGAATCACCACAAAGCAGGATGTGTGTGCTTTTAAACCCCATCTCATGCTGAAGTGCACCCGTGACTCAGCCATAAATGTACGTGTTGGCCTTGTCACCTGTTCATTTAGAGTAGGCCTATGCTTGCTCAAGCAGACAGACACACGCAGACACACACACAAGCGTCATATCACAAACACATAATTCCACCTTGTTTAGTCAAAAGTGGATGCATTTATGACCCCCCCCCCCTCTCTCTCTCTCTCTCTGACCCCCCCCCCCCCTCCAGGTCGGACCAGCGGGCTCCCAATTTGGGCTGCTGGCCTGCCTGTTCGTGGAGCTGTTCCAGGGCTGGCAGATGCTGGAGAAGCCGTGGAAGGCCTTCCTTAAACTCCTGGGCATCGTCCTCTTCCTCTTCTTCTGCGGCCTGCTGCCCTGGATCGACAACATCGCCCACATCTTTGGCTTCCTGTCCGGACTGTTGCTCTCCTTTGCCTTCCTCCCATACGTCACCTTCGGCACGTTCGACAAGTACCGGAAACGCGGCCTGATCATTCTCGCCATGGTGGTGTACTTGGGGCTGCTGTCGTCTCTGATGGTCTGGTTCTACATCTACCCCATCAACTGGTACTGGCTGGAGCATCTCACCTGCCTGCCCTTCACCAGCAAATTCTGTGAGAAGTACGACATCGACCACGTGGTGCACTAGTGCTAGCCAGCCCTGATCTAGCTGTTAGCTCGCTAAATCACTAATTATACGCTAACTCGCTAACAGGCCCTCACCAGAGGCCAAGACGGGAAGCGCTGTGGAAACGGAACTTTGAGGAAACTGAACTTTGAGGAAACGGAACTCTAAAGGGTGTGGAATTGTAAGGTAGAGCGTACCTGGTATTTGTACATGACTGTAAGGTTCTAAGTGTAGTAAATACCCAAGTTCACTCAGCAGTTCGTACAGGCTTCAAGACTTGAACAGGCCATGATGGTGCAGTGAACAACACTCAAACTACTTGTGCTGAAGTGGATAAGAAAGATTGGAGCCATGCTGTATATTATGTCATGCGGTTCATGAACTCTTTGGCTGGGGTATACTACCTTTTGTACTGATTTTGTACATTACAGGATGTATCTACAATAACACTACATAACATTTCATTATGGTCCTATTCAAATACTATCAATTTTCTGCTCAAGTGAGTATTTCAAAATGTCATTGAAAATGTAAAAGCCATACATATGATTTGTCAGCAAAGATCTGTTAGGTGGCTCTTATATATTTTTTATTTTGCATGTCACTTATTTGTTTGAAGGTTTAAAATGTTAGTTCAAAGACCAGATGTGAAGTAGGAACAGGGAGGGTGCTAAAGGTAAAGGAGACGTGTTTGGTACAAACAACAGAGGCAAGAGTGTCATCAAATACCACCAGTTGCCTTTCACAACTACCACTGTTATGAAATTATTATATATTTTTATATTGCTTATTCTCTTCTCTGCCTATACAAATGTTTCAGTTTTGGTGGTAACAAAAGGTAACCTGTCCGCCCTACCTGTTGTTTCCCCTCAACCCTATCATAGGTGCTAAAAGAAATAAAATAAACTATTCAATTTCAGCGGTGTGTCACTGCCCCCAAAGACCAGTTTTAGTTTGATCACTACACACACTGAATTGTGTTGGCCACAGTTTGACCTGAGATGTTGTTTCGTTTTATGGAAACCTAATTAGAAAGTGCTTTCAAGGGGCTCTCTGATCTGATTGTCCAATAGACAGTATATGGTCTTACGAAGCACACTGCTGATGCTGGACAGTCCATACAGTATGTTTTCACTAGATGTATCGATGCCATATCTGCACTCTTTTATGTATCATGGTTGCATTTTTAATGTGTCATAGAATTTCAATGATATCAGAGCCAAATGGTTTCATGTTTCAATGTTTAGTTTTTTTGTGTGTTTGGAAAATAGCAAATGAGAATCATCAATGTACTGTGCCTTTTTTGAACATATTTTGATTTATGGGGTGCCACGTGTCACCTTTGCTATTTACATTAGAGGTGTTTTATACTATCCCTGTCAAAAGTAACCCCCCTGTGTTGTTGGATTACAGCTCTGTGTTGTTGGATCACAGCTCTGTGTTGTTGGATCACAGCTCTGTGTTGTGGCAGTTGTCCGTCCGGCTTTATTAGCTGCCGAGAAACGATTCCTGAGAAGTGGATTACTGCGGTGGAATGGATTATTTGAGCGGGACGATTTATACTCTGGGAGGCTTTGCTTATTCACTTTACTCACCGGCGGTCAGCTGGTGGTGTTTATGACCGAGTATGTCAACATGGTGGTTGATTTTATGTTCAACATTTTCGGGGGGTTTGGAGTTGTTGGACTATCACTTAGAGCTCTGATGTTCATGTGTTGTGATGGTGCGATTCAGAATGGTTGAGAACCTTGTTTGTCATGGAACCCGTCCCTCCCTTTTCTAAGATCATGTCCTTTATAGGAATTCACAGTGCCTTTTCAAATGTGTGTAAAGCCTTGAAATCTGAGTCTCTGAGTTAGTCAACAACCCTATGCCTGCAAGCATGAGTGCACGTGGCAAAAGGTACTTCTATTGCTATCATTTGCGATCGGACCAAAATAATTTGTTATTTATTGGAATAAAAAAGGGATAGTTTGGAATTTGCTCTCATTCTGAGATATTGTGATATGTTGCAGCTGTATATGCTTTTCCTCACATGTACAAAACTAAACTAAAATGTAAATCTATATGTCTTCCTCCTCCTGAGGTGTGTGTGTGTGTGTGTGTGTGTGTGTGTGTGTGTGTGTGTGTGTGTGTGTGTGTGTGTGTGTGTGTGTGTGTGTGTGTGTGAGAGAGAGAGAGAGATACATTTCATCCTGGCTTCATGCCTTTTGCTAGATAGCACATGTAAATATCCTGCAGCCTGACCAGTCTGCCCTCTCCTCGTGAAATCCTCTCCAGACAGCATTGCCAAGGAACGTGCTGTGTATAGTGTGACACTATTATTAGTGTCGTAGATTCAACAGAGATTTACCTCACAACTTCAATCTTTGTGAGTGTCACATTTACGACTGGTTGTGAATTCTAAAGGAAGTCTACCCTGGCTGTAACGACCTATGGCTCTAGTTTTTCAATAGAACTCCTATAGGACTCCACCGTGTATCCTTGTGTTCGAGAGGGAAAAACATTCAGAAGCAGACATTTTTTAAAAATACATTATTTATTTTACTTTCAACAAAACATTATAAAATGAATCATGTCTTGATTCAAGACTGTATGGAGGCAACATGTGGTGGTTTTCTAGCAGGGGAGAAGAAGGCGATCACTTTATCAAAGGAATAGAAAGCATGTAGAGGAGGGATATTGGCAAACGTTGCTGTGTTCTGTATCAGTGATCGAAATGCCTTTTAAGTCTATAATAATCAAATACTGTGCCGATGTAATCATTAACAATCCGAAGCTTGACATTTAAACTTGGATTTCCTCATTACCATAAAATATTCACTTCGACTACCATGCAACCAGAGGTTTCCACCTCGCTGAGAACCTTCCAAACCACGTGACTTCTGCAGTTGCAGTAATGCTTCGGACTGCACGTGTTTCCTCTAATGGGCAGACAGGTGGTTCTAATACCCGCTAATTCAGGTGAACGTGACAACCTCACGCGCTGAATTTATTAACGGCATCCTGTAGCCTGCCGTGGCCTGGGCTACGTACTTTGGTGGTTGGACAATAGACACAGCTTGGTTTGCATATACCCCTCCCTGATATAAATACATAGAATTTAAAATAATGTAATATATAATATTGAAACAATTATTATCTTAATTAAAGACAATACTATATTAAACATTCTAGCAGCCTAGATACTGTAGTAGTGTACACTAAAGTGCTCACTGCCAAGCTATTTCAGCTGCCCGGAGCTTTCAAAGGCATTTTGTACAGAAAGAAAAAGAGAAAAACACGAGTGAATTTTAGAGAGAGGTGATCGCCCAGGAGGTGTTGATCGTCATTTAAACAAGCATGTAAGCATTTAAGAACATTCTGTACAAATAGAGGATGTTAATCTATACCCCTCCCTCAGTTTATCTGCATGTCTAGGTTCTCAAGTCATCAGTCAAGATGCTGTCTACTAAAATCTCATCAGACTTTTCAGAAGTAAAACAAATGTGACACAGCCCAATGAAAAGGGCTACCTGTAGGCGAAATCATTTTTAAGTTTTTTACATGTGCTTAAACTACAGATTGTAAGCTTTCAAATGATGCATCATACATTGAAATCGGAAACAAATTGAAGACGACATGAGTATTTGAAAGTTGCTACACCGGAAATCACTAAGCACAGAAAATCCCCATCAAAGATAATGAATTCCCATCAAACAACAAGAAACGAAGTCATTGTGTTATAGATTACACTTATTTAATGAACGTAAAACTGTTCGGAAAAATAACGAGTGGGTACTTCACATCTTCGAGTTGAATGTTAGCTAAAAAAACGAAAATTTGAAGAAAAAAAAAAAACTTTAAAGACGAATTTGACGTCTTTCTCATTTCCGAGAGGTGTCCAGAAACACCAGGAGCAGTCACAAATGTCCAGCATTCATATAAAATTAAAATGGAAAACAAATAACAAATAAGTCACAAATAAATAATTAGAAAACCAATACATTACTTAGTTCTAAGTATAGTTTCTTTTTTGTTCGTTTTATCGTTTATTTTCAATGTACTACAGCTGCTCTTTTCCAAACCTGTCCCGTTTCCTAGGTAACTAATGAATTATATTTGGCCATGTAACTAAGAGGGTTGTTAAAACGAATCAAGCATCTAGCGAATTCCATACATTCCCAAAGACCAGGGGTCAATGTTGGGAGTTGTAGGGGTTAGAGACAGAGACAGCTCTGGTCTCTTTAGGGTCATCTGTAACATGCCCAGACACACCAGGCAGGACTGGACACACACCCTGCCATCAACACAGTGCAAAACAGATAAACACCTAGCCACACACAGCACTGTAGCCCACATGAACCAGACACTGCTCACATCCCCCTTCCAGCCTTGGCAGAGGACAGCCTAACACCTGGCTCCGATGAAAGGAGGATCTACGTTCTTTCACCACAGACACTCAATCAACACCCACTATTGCGGCGCATAAATGCATGACCCATCACCGGATGCGTCATCTCGACAAAGGTCAAAGGTCCCACGGTGATCTCACTGGGGCCCTGAACTTTGAACCCGGACTTCTGGTAGAAGGGGACCAGGAAGTCCTCGCACATGAGCACGGCGCGGCGGACGTAGGGCAGGCAGCGCAGGTACTGCAGGTAACGCCACATCAGGATGGGGCCCTTGCCCTGCTGACGGAAGGTCCGGTGGACCGCCAGCACGTGGACGTGGACGGTGGAGCCGTGTGGCTTGTGGAGAGTCAGGGCGTCCTAGGAAGAGAGGGAGGAAAGGGAGGGGAGGGGTGAATATGTTTTAAGTGCACTTGGTGAGGTTAACCAACATCAAGTACTTCACCATTGTTACTGAGATTGAAATCAGTCAGCTCTACATTCCACAAGTGTCTCTCTCTCTCTCTCTCTCTCTCTCTCTCTCTGTGTGTGTGTGTGTGTGTGTGTGTGTGTGTGTGTGTGTGTGTGTGTGTGTGTGTGTGTGTGTGTGTGTGTGTGTGTGTGTGTGTGTGTGGGTGTGGGTGTGTGTGGGTGTGTGTGTGTGTGTGAGGGCTTCACTTCTCCACTGATAAAATACTACTCAAAAGCTTCACATCCGGTGAATTGGGAACTATAAGTGATTCAAGCAAGACAGTAATATGCACATATGTGTTTTCCGGTGCACCCTATTATGTCCAGGGCTTACCATGGAAAGCTTCTCCTGGTCCCAGAGTGATCCGATGATGAACGCCACCAGCCGTCCCTCCTCAAACCAGCCCAGGGACAGCTCAGGACACAGGGTGAGGAAGTGTCGCACCTCATCCAGGTGGAGTGGACACTCCCCAGAGACTGAGATAAAGGCTGGGAATTGATGAAAATACAAGGTTAGCCTCCTGCTTACTGCCAAGTGCCAAGTACACACTTGGTAACTCTAAACCATCGCAAATAACTGAATAGGTTGATTTAATGGAGAGAAAAAACAATGGAAAATGTTTTTTCATTGTAGATTGGGTTGAGTTACAAATATAGGTTTGTTTCTTGACACGGTGTTACACACCCCCCCCCCCTTTTCTAAAGAAAGTTGTTAAGACAAACGTTTAAAAGTAGGCTAAAACTGTAAGGAAAGAATACGTAGGCCTATAGGCCTACACAATTGATTTGCTTACCCTCTCTCTCGATCTCGAACACGCTGATTGCGTCCTCCGGGCTGAGCGAACGGAACTCGCTGGCCGGGAGCGTGTGGCGACGGCCGTGGCGACCCGGTGAGACGGGAGACCGCATATGGCGAGGTTTGAAGAAAGGCAGTGCGCCAACTACTGACATAGACTCCGACATTTCTGTTGTTTTTCTGAAGTCTTCTCCTCTTTGATATTGAACGGACGTCTCTTCCCTGACTTTCTGAGGGCGTATAAACTCCACTCAACTGATCCAAGTGCAAACGGGCTGTGCGTAAAAACAATGATGTTAGGGGTGGCGCGCCGTGCGTATTTATACTGCAGGTGCTTAGAGCCAGTGTGCGAATTAAATCACGGTGTGCGGGGGAGCCCAGGGATTAAAGCAACAAACAAAAAAAATCTCCTGACGGAAAAAAAAAATCAGGCCAAATCGGGGCCGGTGGCTTTCCGTGCGCAAAGCGCGCGTGCGATTTTCCGTTCTACGTTCTAATGCTTTGACTTTTCTTTCGAAAAATGTGAACACATTTCCGCGTTGTCAAAAATCAATGACACATCGCTAGTCAACTAACACGGCTTGTTTTGTGAGCCTGCTAACAATGTAAAGTAGTGTTCTAGTTAACTAGGTAACAATGTAAAGTAGTGTTATAGTTAATTAGGTAGCAGTCCAATCCATTTCGCTGCTGTATTTTGGCTTGACTAGCGAGTTTGTGTTGTGATTCTCAACAACGTTGAAACGTAGTTTCACCCTTTTCCATAGTTTTGAATAATAAATGTGTGGACTGACGATGTAGCGCAGCCTAACTTATTCTAATAATTATTTAACATAGTTTCATTCTGATAATTATTCCCCCTCCTCCCAGACTTACATGGTCACATTATTATTGGATTGGTTGTTTGCGTGCCGGGTGAAGTTAGCTAAACATTTAACCTGCTAGCTAGCAAGAGAAACATAATGTCACTCTCCAAAGGTCTAAAGAGGAAAGTTGACGGTGAAAACAGGGCATTTAAAGAGGAATGGACAGCGAACTATGCGTTCATCCTACCTGGTTTCATCAATGCAAAGCCGTTGTGAGACTCACATTTTCCGTGCTCACAATGAATGTTCCTTTCCACCATGCGAGTCGTCCTTTTCGTCAATGAATGTGATAAAGACGCACGAGAGGAATTGATTGGTGCATAAAAACCTTGAGAACTGCCGGACGTCCATAATAACTGCCGGACGTTAAAGTGACGTCCATAATAATAATACATTAGACTTATAGCGCTTTTCTAGACACTCAAAGACGTCCATATCACCAGATAGCCAACAAATAGTGACCGATGGGAGATGCCAGTTTTCTCATTAAGTGAGATTTAATAGCCTAATATTATTTTTTCTATTTTTAATGAATGGCTCATTGTAATTATTATCCCTAGTAATGTAGCGTGTTTGCTCTGTCATTTCAAGAGCATATAGGCTAAGCGGATTCAGTTTTATTTTTTTTTGCGCCGATTTATTTGTCAATGTTTTTCATACAATTAAACTGCATTTGCTTTGTTACTGTTCACGTGTGGTGCAGTCACATAGCCTATAAGTAAACATTAAGTTTGAATTATTTACTGAGCTGGCGTTACTTTTTTCAAACCACACACCGCATGTCGGCTATTTCAGCACCACGCGTTGTCCACCTACTTATCACTATGAGGGGTTCAGCGTCAGTGCACCCCGCTCTGTTACTGTCAGGCATAGTTGTAGCCAATAAAGGCCTATATGTAGGCTATAATATATCATATACCTAATACCAACATCAAAATAGATTGTATGCCTCTACAAATCATATTACACCAGGTAAAATCCGTCACAACTTGGAATAAATCCATCGCAATTTGGAATATTTTAGAGCTCCCCCAAAATTTCACAAACCATGTTTCCAGGGGAGCTCATGTCACCACTAGGGGAGCTATAGCTCCCCGAGCTCCCCCTTATTTCGCACCCTGCTTAGAGCTACTCGTCATAAGCCTGAAACAAGCTGGAAGACCAAATCCTCCATTCTCTGAGAATACCGGCAACAATACACATATTTCCCGGATTTGTAAGGGGATATTAGACACGTGTGGAATTACCTTCGTGCTATGCACACTGAAAGCAGGGCCGGATTTTTGGAGTGGTTGTTTTCCTACTTCAGTCATTCATTTAATAAGCCTATCCGACAGGCAAGTCTAATTCAGATTCAGCAAAATTATAGGCCACATACACACTTAGTACAATTTCAACCATTTGGGGATAATGTAGCCAGTGGCCTATTCAATACAAGCATGCTTGGTCTTTATTTAATTAAGTAGCCTATTAATATAGCGCTTAAACTGGAGATTGTATTATAAACCCATCGGTTTGTTGTTCATTAAGTTAGCTTACCATTCGGCATGTGACTAACCTTTCCATTGGAAAAGCATTGTCTACTGATTGTTAGCCTAAAGGTTTATCCCATGATATTTTTCTTCTCAAAATGGTAAGAGGATTAGGGAGAGCGGTAAGAGTTTGTTGATCATTCGTTTAGGTTTAACCTTATGCCTTATCATAAGGCATGCATACGCCTTATAAGGAATTATTAAGACATATAGGCCTAATGCCAGAGTTTTGTGTTACAGACATGTAAGATATCACAGTTAATATCAAAGTACATGCATCAGAAAGAGACTGCATGTTTGATTATCATGGGAGGTGCGCAAGGAGGAAGGTTGGTTTTATAGGAGATAGTCGGCTACTTGAGCTACACTGCATCTAATCTAATGTTTTCTCTGTTGTCCCGCCTATTGAGTATTGTCAATCAATATCACCAATACCACTTTAATTTTGCCGCCAGTCTAATAGATGTTGCGCCTGCCATACAGCAACTTCAACTGGAGCTTATTGACATCCAAACATCAGCTGACCTGAGGCAGGCTGTGGCCTGTCAGACGTGTTGGACTGAGCATGTCAATGGAGATCAATTCCCAAACACACACAAAAAGATTGGCATTTTTTGGGTTTGGGTTGTTTGGATCAACGTACACCGGTGATTCCAGCTTCTCTCACATTAACGCTATTAAAACAAACAACCGACACATGACAAATGAACACCTTGATTATTGCCTGCGAATTACCCTGAGTTCATGTGAATCACACTTTTCTGCTCTTGCCCAATCAAAGAAGAGCCATTTATCCCATTGAAACATGTGTGCTGTGTTCATATGTACAGGTGCAACTCAAAAAAATTGAATATCGTGCAAAAGTTCATTAATTTCAGTAATTCAACTTAAAGGGTTAAACTTAAATATTATATAGACTCATTACATGCAAAGTGAGATATTTCAAGCCTTTATTTGTTATAATTTGGATGATTATGGCTTACAGCTTATGACAACCCCAAATAAATTGAAAAGGTTCAATATTGTAGGCTCAAGTGTCATACTCTAATCAGCCAATTAATCCAAAACACCTGCAAAGAGTTCCTGAGCCTTTAAATGGTCTCTCAGTCTGGTTCAGTAGAATTCACAATCATGGGGAAGGCTGCTGACCTGACAGTTGTGCAGAAAACCATCATTGACACCCTCCACAAGGAGGGAAAGCCTCAAAAGGTAATTGCGAAAGAAGTTGGATGTTCGCAAAGTGCTGTATCAAAGAAAATTAAGTGGAAGGAAAAAGTGTGGAAGAAAAAGGTGCACAAATAACAGGGATGACCGCAGCCTGGAGAGGATTGTCAGGAAAAGGCCATTCAAATGTGTGGGGGAGCTTCACAAGGAGTGGACTGAGGCTAGAGTTAGTGCATCAAGAGCCACCACACACAGACGGATCCTGGACATGGGCTTCAAATGTAGCATTCCTCTTGTAAACCGCTCCTGAACAACAAACAACGTCAGAAGCGTCTGACCTGGGCTAAAGAAAAAAAGAACTGGTCTGTTGCTCAGTGGTCCAAAGTTCTCTTCTCTGATGAGAGCAAATTCTGCCTCATTTGGAAACCAAGGTCCCAGAGTCTGGAGGAAGAACGGAGAGGCACACAACCCAAGACACTTGAAGTCCAGTGTGAAGTTTCCACAGTCTGTGTTGATTTGGGGAGCCATGTCATGCTGGTGTTGGTCCACTGCGCTTTATTAAGTCCACAGTCAACGCAGCCGTCTACCAGGACATTTTAGAGCACTTCATGCTTCCTTCAGCAGACACGCTTTATGGAGATAGATGCTGAATTCATTTTCCAGCAGAACTGAGTACATATGCATGATTATACTTTTCAGAGGGCTGACATTTCTGTATTTAAAATCCTTTTCTTATTGATTTCATGTATTATTCTAATTTTCTGAGATATTTAATTTGGGGTTTTCATAAGCTGTAAGCCATAATCATCAAATTTATAACAAATAAAGGCTTGAAATATCTCGCTTTGCATGTAATGAGTCTATATAATATCTAAGTTTAACCCTTTAAGTTGAATTACTGAAATAAATGAACTTTTGCACGATATTCACATTTTTTGAGTTGCACCTGTAAATGAGAAAAGTGTTATTGAAAATAAAGACAACTATATGCACTTATAGTTATATAGGCCTAATAATAAACACTTACATTAAAGGGTTTTATTGTATTAGGCCTAATTAATTGATATGTTTTACAGTATACAGTTATTGGAAATAATAACGCACGCATGTGAAAAAAAGTCTGGCCCCCCTACAAATAACATTTAACAAAATCTGTCCCCCTTAAAAATATGGTTGAATAGCCCTGGCAGAGGGTGTGCACCTCGAATGTACTCGTATGCCCCCTCTCGTGTCATGTCTCCAGCAGGCGTATCCCTGTTGATTTACTGTTCCCGTGCTGCTCTGCTACTAGCTATGTTTTATACTGTATATTTCTATGTATTTTGTATTTTGAATTTTGTAACTGTTTTTAAATGTGTTGTTGTACGGCGACCTTGAGTGCCATGAAAGGCGCCTTATAAAAGAAATGTATTCTTCTTCTTCTTATTATTATTATGTCAGCCATACGTCATAATCCTTACTGGAAATTACAGTGTCAGCCTATGTAGGGAACATGCTGTAAGTTATCTCATTCACAATGTTGTTTTACAAACGGCAGTGGCCGGTAGACTGCACACAATCCTTCCTTTTCAACTCAGCCAACTATCTGAGTACACTACACTGACACCAAGCGGCGATAAGTGGCTCATCCGTCGGCTAAGTGCCGTAGCCTACGCAGCTCGCCCTCTGCTACGCACCGTATCGACGTAGACACGTGCACTTCCCTGGTAACAGGGGGTGCGTTCTTAAACACGCCCCGAGAACGCCGGAGCGCACACTAAGTTCCACGTCATAAAGGGGACCGAGTCATTTGATTGGACAAGAGGCATTCCGCGAGTGCTGATCAGATTTCCCGAGCGTATTTACGAACGCACCCGGGTTTCTCTTATTTTTTTCTTCTACACCACCATCCCCTGCTCGCGCTCTCTCGCATCATTCCCTGACAACAGCACAGCAGCGATGGCGGAACCCGTGGCATCGATGGACGCAGCAGCATCCCCGTCCCGGAGCCCGGCCCTCTCTCCGGCTGTGAGCCCGGGGTCGGAGCCTCCTTCCTCCGTGGCGCTCTCTCCCTCCGCGGGGGGTTCCCAGCGGCTCCTGTTCTCCCACGACCTGGTGTCGGGTCGGTACCGTGGCTCGGTCCGGGTCGGCCTAGTCCGAATGATCCACGGCGAGGAGGAGTTCGACTCCGATTCGGACCTCGACGGTGATGGCGGCGGGGGTGGAGGAGGTGGAGGTGGAGGAAGAGGAAGAGGAGGTGGTGGAGGAGGAGGAGGGTGCATCCCCTGTAGCTCGGACACCGAGAGCGGTGCCGCGGACGCCCGGTCCCGGCCTCTCGGAAGGGGGTTCGTGGTGGTGCAGTGGTACCCAGAAGGAGGAAAGCAAGACATTCGGGAAACAAAGGTAACATTGTTGCCATGACGTGACATGTCCTCGTGTTTTACGCTGCCAGGTATTGACATCATCCCCGATGTTCGCCTTTTAAATGCTTCAATTAGCAGATGGATTGAATATCCCAGATTTCTGCCGCTAGCAGAGATAATAGAGGTAGCCCACATGTCAATCAGATAGGCAGTTCAACAACTGGGTGTGACACGGCTCAGCTAAACGACGTTAGCTAATGAGATTTCGGGACCGCTTCTCTGTTTATGGCCTGGAACCACCCATTCTTTATTCCGTTAGTCCCTTTAGCCAGCTTTAATTAGCTAACTTAGCTATAGCTCTCTATCTAGCTGGCTAATTAGACGCTCGTCGCTGCTCTTTTAGTGCTCATCTCGAATTTGGAAAATGAATCAGTGCATTCACTGGAAAGTTGTGTGAGAAAGAGAGAAAGCCCTTTCAAGACTCTTCAAAGCAGAAATGTGTCAAAAAATGAGTGCGCGTGCTGGAGCCTCTGCTAGCTGGAGCACCCTGACAGCTCGGTCATTCTACCTGCAGGCTGGGACACATCACATGTGATAACATCATGCCAGCTAAGCTATAACCAAGGCCATCCTCCTGTTTACAACGAGATGGCAGGCCTTCTAGCTTTTAGGAGGGTTGTGCTATTATTATTATTATTATTTATTTATTTAACTGTGGTATTATTATTATTATTATTACTTATTTATTTAACTGTGGTTAAATATAGTATAGTCTTCCCACAAATGCATTATAAAATCTGCAACCTAGGCTGTAGCTGTGACAGAATCACGTTTCTCAGTTCATTGCAATACACACTCTTGTTTAGGTAGTTTAATCAACATGCGTTCCTCTGATGCACGTGTGGGAAGGAAAATAAGCCCACGACTGACTCTTAAGGTGCAGGCCAGGCCTGGATTCTATTGCACATTATATATATATATAAAAAAGATTGCTCCAAGCATAGTGTAAGAACTGTAGTTCTAATGTGAACACCTTACGTTCTAGTGCTCGAGCAGAGTTATTACTCATTACATAACCGTCGGCCTTACTCACACCCCTTAACCCTAACCCTACTGTACAACCACAGCACTATACTTTTAGTCATTGTAATAGGTGTTCCATTGTCACAATAATATACAGGCACTCTGATGTGAAGTCAAGTGTACCCTCAAAGCTGTGTAGCCTATTTTTACCAAAGCCTGCACACACACAAAGCACTATCGAGCTCTGTGACAGAGCCACAGCCATCATTGCAAACCAAATAGAGAGAGCGATTGCTATATTGACATTATAATGGGATTCTGCTACAGTGAAAGGCAAGGGGGAGCTCTCCAGAGCCTTATGGAAAAGGGTCACACAGACAAACTGGAGTTGGGATGCTGGGGCAGGCCTAGAAGATGCTTACTTTGAACAGTGCAGTCCAGGGGAGGGGAGGGGAGGGCCTGCATTGTCCTCTGCGGGTTAAATGTGTAAAGTTCTAGCCATGGGAGTCAGTGTTTGGGGTCAGAACAAAGGCACTACAAGTTATGTGCGGCGGTGGACCCATGGGTGTAACAATGAGTTGGGAATGTTTACGTGACAGCACAAGGGTGATGACGCTCTGGGGCAAAGGTCATTCATGTTCTAGGCCTGGCCTTGGGAACTATACCTTCTGTGTGTGTGTGTTTTGGGGGGGTGGGGGGTGGTGTTAACCGCCTTCCTGTCACGTGTGTGCGTGTGTGTGCGTGTGTGTGTGTGTGTGTGTGTGAGAGAGAGTCCACCTGCTGCTCACTCAGTGCTCAGTGATGCTTTTTTAGTTGCATATCCTGAGCAACTAAAAAGATTCTCATCAATAATTCACGACTAGGTTACTTCCTGCGGTTTGCAAAAACTGCGTACTTCCAAGATGGCCTCGGTAGTCTCCCTAGAGTGTTCCCCCGTTCCCTTAGAAGTCGACGTCTATTTTCACTCTTCCACTAGATACTCTAGTCTAGATCAATGCACAGAACTCCATTACCTCGAATCCACCAGACCAGACCAAATTTTTTATTTTTTATTTGTTTTATCCTATTCCTATCCTATTCTATGAACTCGCTCTGAAGATATTCATGGACTGGCACTATATTCATGACACCGTACGAACAAAGATCTTTCCATTACAAGAGAGTCCCACCGGTAGCCAAGCCGTTGTAATATCTTATGCCGCATTTTATTCTATGAAAACGTAATTATCTCCATAGGGAATGGAGGCCTAAAGCCCAGGCCTTAGATCTCCAGCTCAGAGCAGGTTTCAGTCAGACACCTCGCGCCCCTGTGTTCCCTCAGAAGCCCTTAGCACTCCCTCAGTAATCACAATGCGAGCGAGTATTTTTGCCATATTTCGGCGTATTTCACCGGCGAGACTTTGAGCCTGGATCTGGGTAAGGCAAGACCAGCGGCCAATGCGTTCCTGAACCACTGTTGTCTTTCATGAGGGCCGATAATGATGATGATGGGGGGGGGGGGGGGGTGGTAGTCAGGGGGGCAAGGAGGGAGACGGCTGCTCGGAGGTCTTGGATGTCAGGAACCGAAGCCTACGAATTTGACTCTCTTCCACGTGTGTGATGTGACGTAACAACTTGAAACTGAAACTGATTGTGGTAGAGGATGGTGCTTTTTCCTCGTCCGTCTTTTCCGTCTGGCTTCCTCCCTCAGCCACGCCCCCCTCCTTCACCTCAGCCACGCCCCCCTCCCTCACCTCAGCCACGCCCCCCTCCCTCACCTCAGCCACGCCCCCCTCCCTCACCTCAGCCACGCCCCCCTCCCTCACCTCAGCCACGCCCCCCTCCCTCACCTCAGCCACGCCCCCCTCCCTCACCTCAGCCACGCCCCCCTCCCTCACCTCAGCCACGCCCCCCTCCCTCACCTCAGCCACGCCCCCCTCCCTCACCTCAGCCACGCCCCCTCCCTCACCTCAGCCACGCCCCCTCCCTCTCAACTCAGCCCCGCCCCCTCCCTCACCTCAGCCACGCCCCCTCCCTCACCTCAACCCCACCCCCTCCCTCACCCAAAGTCCAAGCTTTAATTTTACTTGTTTATTTCTCTTGATGTGTTTTCGATGTCTGTGTGGTTTTTCAAATTTATTTTAAATTTTTTAAAGGCTCTTTAAATATTTATTTTATTTATTATTGATAATGTTTATTATTCATGTCTGAACTGATGTCTAGCCTACATCAAGCAGAGCAGAAGATTTGGAAGAGAAGGTACCTTCTAAAGTTTACACTGTTAATTCTGCTGATATAAACTCCACCAAGAATCCAATGTTGCAGCCTTGCAGTGACCGCCTGGCCTGGGTCAGAGCTGCAGGGTGTGAACGGGATGATGCTGAGGTGGACAGCCTGTCCTGAGGTGTCCCTTCACCATTCATTGCAGTGGGAGATTACTGGTACCCCTGAAAGAGAGTGTGTGTATGTGGTCTGTTCAGACCAGGAGCATGATGAGGCGAGGGGCCCACTGACTTTGACACTACCTCTGCAATGGAACCCTGGGGGCTGCATACAGTCCAAGCCACACACACACACACACACACACACACACACACACACTGGACAGCATGACTAAACAGTGTCCTGTTGCTGCAGTGCACTACCTCTCCCTGTCCAAGGCCACCACTACTGCAGTGTGTGTGTGTGTGTGTGTGTGTACATATGTGTTACTGTATGTTACTGCGCAAGTGTGTGTGTGTGTTTCTGTCTGTCTGTCTGCGTGTGTGTGTGCACGCACGTACAAGTAATAAAGCTCAGGGCGTGGTGATGGCACCATAAGCCCCCCACCCCACCCCCCCATATCCCTTATTCAAGGCTTTGCTGTGGACCAGAGCTGTCAGGGCCGAGAGGCCGAGGTGACGGAGTAGCGTGGCCCAGGCCAGGGCCTCCTCCCTAGGGGGCCGACGGGACGGCAGTGGGGGTGGAGGTGGAGGTTGATGTGCTAATGACAGGGCGTGTCGAGGGCCAGGGACGGCTGCTGTTGCTGCTGACTACCGCAGAGGGAGAGAAAGAGAAAGGAGGTAAGGAAGGAGAAAAGGGGGAGATAAGGAGATAAGGCCGGAGGGGAGGGATTACAGGGAGGTCAAGAGAAAGGAAGGTCTGGAGATATGAGCGCCAGGGAGGGACACACACACAGACGAGATGGGGGGCAGATGGCTGCTATGCTAATGAGAGCGCTTTGTCCTTGATAAGTGATAAGGGCCCCCCCCCCCGCAGACCCATTAGTTCTTTTACCCTCTCCGTTCTTCTTTTTGACATTGTCTGAGGTACTAAAAGGTCTTTGTTGCTTTTTGTGTCAGAGGAACTGTGCGTGTCTGTCCTTGGGAAAAGGGAGCAGTCAATTCAGTCTGTTAACCTACGGTCTCGTGTCGGCCGACGGAATAGCGGTAATAGCGGCCGTGAGCTACAGTAGGTGTCATCCCCCCCCCCTTCCCCCCCCCCGGCTGACTGAAAAGGCATGAAAGGTCAAGAGACGGGTCGTTAAACAGCGGTGACGCGATCATCAAGGTTTATGCTTCACCCTCCTCGTGTCCTCGACGGAAAAAAGCATGAGGTCATACAACAGCCTCCGTCCTATTTGTCACGTTTTGCCCCGTCATCCCCCCCCCCCCATCCCCAGCCTGGTCCAGCCTGTCTGCTGGTGATGAATGGGAGGTTGGAAGGATCCATCTCAGACCCGGGGAGGCGCGGGGGGGGGGCTGATGTGGGTGGGGGGTTGATGTGGGGGTGGGTGGGGGGCTGTTAGACTCTCTGCCCTGAATGCATGGCGACTCCCATCCGTCAGCCTAGCTGGCCCATCCCTCTTAGGCTCTGAGCTCCGGTTGCTTTGCTGACCTAGACTGTACAGTACACTGTAGTAACTCCCCCCTCCACCCCCCCAGCCCAGCGAGTCGATTGTAGAGCATGTGCCGAGTCACTCCATCTCCGGCTATTCGATGTCAACAGTCCTACCATGATTACGTTATCAATTAGCCAACCAATTAGCTTCTTGTTTGAGGGCTGCTTTCAGCAGAGTGTTGACTAATTGCTCTCAGCCCGCTCCCCACTGTGAGGACTGTAGCTAATCTGCCAGGCCCTAATTGACGCTAGGCACCTAATTGACGGTAGGCGCTAGCACTAATTGACGCTAGGCACTAATGACGCTAGGCACTAATGACGCTAGGCACTTATTGACTTAGAAGTAAACGATGGGCCGTCCTTGATATATTCTTTAATTTGCGAATTGATTGAGGTTTGTTTATTTAGTGTTGGCATTTTAGGGAGTCCTGGGAAAACTGTTGCGCCTTACTTTGTCCTTTGTCTCTTCCAGTAGTTGGTTGCAGGTGCGGTAGTTTCAAAAATGATAGGGTGACATCATGTATCCACATGAACTAAGTGAGGGTCTTTTTAAGGGTTATTATTCCTAACCTGATGCCCCGCTGATGGAACAAGCTGCAATCACTACCACAGAGTCACTACCTTTCTGCCGTAGATTTAAGACCCATCTCTTCATCTCTTCAGGCCACATCTTAACTGTCCCTCCTAAAGACCTCCTCATCCCCACTACCCGCCTGTACAGTTTTCTCTACTGTAAAATCAATAATAATAATAATGAAAAAAGTCATTCTTCCTTCTTCTAGCGTTGTAACTGCCAACGGCCGCTGGTCCTAGCATAGATTTATTTTTCTTATGATGACGGACGGATTGATGATTCACTTGCTTTAGACAAATGTATTTGTTGTAAGTCACTTTGTATCAAGGCGTCGGCTTCAGGCCCCCCAACATTTTTTTGGATGGTTGGCTGATCCTGCGGCGCAGAGAGCCACCTGCAGGTGTGGAGGACCAGCGTGTAGTCTGGCCCACACCACCGCTGCCAGGGCGGTCTCAGGTGGTGTGGAGGACCAGCGTGTAGTCTGGCCCACACCCCCGCTGCCAGGGAGGTCTCAGGTGTGGAGGACCAGCGTGTAGTCTGGCCCACACCACCGCTGCCAGGGCGGTCTCAGGTGGTGTGGAGGACCAGCGTGTAGTCTGGCCCACACCCCCGCTGCCAGGGAGGTCTCAGGTGTGGAGGACCAGCGTGTAGTCTGGCCCACACCACCGCTGCCAGGGGGGTCTCAGGTGGTGTGGAGGACCAGCGTGTAGTCTGGCCCACACCACCTCTGCCAGGGAGGTCTTGGGTGTGGAGGACCAGCGTGTAGTCTGGCCCACACCACCTCTGCCAGGGAGGTCTTGGGTGTGGAGGACCAGCGTGTAGTCTGGCCCACACCACCAGTGTTGGGGTAGTGCAGCGGTGGAGTAATGGTGAGCAGGTGTCAGGGCCTTAGGAAACACACACACAAACACGCACACACACACACCCAAGCAAGCATGCACACAAACAGCCACACTAGCGCACATACCTACATTCTCTGTTGCATAGTCAAATGGGCCTGCCACACACACGCACACGCACACACGCACACACACACTAGACGGTGTGACAGTGAAGGTCTGTAAGGACACGAGGCCACCCAGCAGGGCAGGAAGAGGCGAGAGTAGAAAAGGAGGACAGGAAAGACCCGCCCTCTTCCATCCCTCCCTCCCTCCATCATTCCTGTGTCTCAGGGCTCAGTTAGACCCTCATGCTAACTGGCTGTGGTGGGAAATGGAACAAGCTGTGAACTTTTCTCCCTTTACTCCTCCTGTCTCCTCCCCCTCCTCCTGTCCACCCCCCCTCTCTCCTCCCCCTCCTCCTGTCCATCCCCCCCCTCTCTCTCTCTCCTCCCCCTCCTCCTGTCCACCCCCCCTCTCTCTCTCTCTCTCTCTCTCTCTCTTCTTCCTCTGCTTATGTCCATCCCCCACCGCTCTCTCTCCTTTCCTTCTCCTCCTGTCCACCTCCCCCCCCCCTCTCTCTCATCCCCCTCCTCCTGTCCATCCCCGACCTCTCTTTCTCTCCTCCTCTCCACCCCCCCCTCTCTCTCCTCTCCTCTCTTTCTCTCCTCCTCTCCATTCCCCCCTCATCTCTTTCTCTCCTCCTCTCCATTCCCCCCCCTCTCCTCTCTCTTTCTCCTCCTCTCCACCCCCCCCTCTCTCTCTCCTCTCTTTCTTTCCTCCTCTCCACCCCCCCCTCTCTCTCCTCTCTTTCTCTCCATTCCCGCCCCTCTCTCTCCTCTCTTTCTCTCCTCCTCTCCACCCCCCCTCTCTCTCCTCTCTTTCTCTCCTCCTCTCCACCCCCCCTCTCTCTCCTCTCTTTCTCTCCTCCTCTCCACCCCCCCTCTCTCTCCTCTCTTTCTCTCCTCCTCTCCACCCCCCCCATCTTTCTCTCCTCCCCTCCACTCCCCCCTCTCTCTCCTCTCTTTCTCTCCTCCTCTCCACCCCCCCCCTCTCTCTCCTCTCTTTCTCTCCTCCCCTCCACCCCCCCCCCCCCTCTCTCTCCTCTCTTTCTCTCCTCCTCTACACCCCCCCCCCTCTCTCTCCTCTCTTTCTCTCCTCCTCTCCACCCCCCCCCCCCCCCTCTCTCTCCTCTCTGTGGACAGGGCAGGAGAATGCAGAGAGCAGTGATGTCATGTGGAAGGCAGACAGTGTTGTGTTTGTCTACCACACCCTCCTTAGATAATGGATGATCTGAACTGATATTCCACACAAGGGGAGGGAGAGGGGGATGAGAAGGAAGGAGGAGGAGGCGGAGAGGCGAGGCCTTGCATGCTGTCTCCACTGCAGTGTTGAACCCTCGCAGCAGGGGTCTGTTGACCTGTCTCTGTTTCTCTAGGAGAGCCATGTCTGCCTCTCTCTCTATCTCTCTCTCTCTCTCTATCTCTCTCTCTTTCTCTCTCTTTCTCTCTCTCTCTCTCTCTATCTATCTCTCTCTGTCGTGCTTCATGTTTTATTTCTCTCTCTCGCTCTACCTCCTCCTCCTGTCCTTTCTCTGACTCTCAATCACTGACTCTCTCTCTCTCTCTCTCTCCCTCTGTTCTCTCTCTCTACTCCACTCTCTCTCTTCCTCTCTCTTCCTCTCTCTCTCTTCCTCTCTCTCTCTCTCTCTCTCTTCCTCTCTCTCTCTCTCTCTCTCTCTCTCTCTTCTCTCTCTCTACTCCTCTCTCTCTCTCTCCCTCTGTCCTCTCTCTCTACTCCTCTCTCTCTCTCTCTCCCTCTCTCTCTCTTATCAGACTGCTCTTGTCTGTCCTGTCCGTGCAGCGTCAGTACAGGGTGTTCTGGAGCAGACGGTTCTGTCAGAGGAACCAGGTGGTGTTCCTCCGGCCTGCTGCTCGGTACTGTAGGGGGAACCCGGGTCCAGGCCCGTGGGGCCCGCCTAATAGGCCCTGGCCCTGTGTGTGTCTGGCCTTCAGAGATGGCTGATCAGCAAGCACTGGACAGGGAACAGACTGTGTGTGTGTGTGTGTGTGTGTGTGTGAGAGAGAGTGTTGTGTGCCTGTGTAACCTTTTTGTGTGTGTCTGTGTGTAATATGCCCTTGTTTTTGTGTCTGTGTGGCTGGCCCATGACTGTTGTGTGTGTGTGTGTGTCTCTCTCTCTCTCTGTGTGTGTGTGTGTGTGTGTGTGTGTGTGGAACCTTTTTGTGTGTTTGTCTGTGTGTATGCCCTTGTTTCTGTCTGTCTGTGTGTGGCTGGCCCATGACTGTTATCTCTGTGTGTGTGTGTGTGTGTGTGTGTGTGTGTTTCGTCTCCATGGAGAATAGGCGTGGCCCTCGGCTGCAGTCCTCTGCAGCTTCCCTCCCTCCCTCTCTCCCTCCCCCCCTCCCCCTCCTTCACCCCCCCCCCCTCCCCCTCCTTCACCCCACCTGGAGAGAGAGTGACTCGTGTTAATTAGCCCAGGAAGTCACAACAAATACTGCCGCCCATCGATCCCTGTAATCAATCCAGGAGGCGGTGAGCCGTACTTATCGGTGGGCGCAGCCGTGTGTGTGTGTGTGTGTGTGTGTCTGTGTGTGGTGCGATGATGACATAGATTCTGCACAGAGACTGAATCATGACAGCAAATGGAGGTTAAATGCTCCCGCTAGGCATCCATGTAGATCTGCTGATCTGTCCTACCAGACCTGTAAGATATATATATATATATATATATATGTATATAATGTGTGTGTGTGTGTGTATGTACACTGTGTCTGGAACAGGCACACACTGTCTCTTCACACACACACACACACACACACACACACACACACACACACACACACACTGTCTCTTCACACACACACACACACACACACACACACTGTCTCTTCACACACACACACACACACACACACTGTCTCTTCCATCAGACAGACCGCGCTCCGCGGCGTCGGCTGCTCTCTCGCTCTACCTCCGCCCTGACAGCGTGCATAGCAACAGTGTGATCTGCTTTGTCTTAGCCTGACAGCCTAGTTTTCCTCCACAGAGAATCCTCTGTTCAATTAGGTGTGTGTGTGTGTGTGTGTGCGCGTGTGTGTGTGTGTATCCGCCTGTCTGTGTGTGTGTGTGTGTGTATCCGCCTGTCTGTGTGTGTGTGTGTGTGTGTGTGTGTGTGTGTGTGTGTGTGTATCCATGTGTGTGTCTGTGTGTGTGTGTGTGTGTGTGTGTGTGTGAGAGTGAGATGTGGTGAACTGGGAAGGCAGGAGAAGCCCCCCCCCTCCCCCCTCCTCCTTTGACAGAACACAGTTGGTTTCCAGGCTGGATGTAGTGCTGACTGCTGACTAGCCTGCATTGTGATTAAGCTTAGCAGTTGCTGGACCCTAAACAAAAGAAGCCAATACAGGGGTTTCCACTGAGTTCCTGAACCTTGCTCTCGTTAACACACACGCACACACACACACACACAGACACACACACACACACACACACACCTTTTCCTTTTTAGTTTGTTGCTATGATGCCTGAAGCTGTGTTTTCTTAGCTTCAATCATGTAGATGGATTAGAAATCGTTGAGATTCAGGGAGGTGTGTGTGTGTGTGTGTGTGTGTGTGTGTGTGTGTGCGTGCTTCCATGCATGCATTTTCTTAGTGAGGTGAATTGTTTGATGTCTGTGTGTGTGTCTGCATGCTGATAAGAAGAGAAAGGATTTCTGCAGGATGCGTGTACGGAGGCACAGATCACACATACACACACACACACCCACACACACCCAGAGTGTGGCGAACAGGCAGCAGATGACAGTGTTGTTGACATCTCCAGGAAAGAAGAGGAACCCTCGCTGGGAAGAATAAAGCAACCAGAACAGGTGGATGAAAGGAGGAGAGGATTGATGTTATCTCCCTGAGATCTCCATCGCCCTCCGTGAAACACCGTCTCACGGTTCCCCTCCTCCCTCCTTTGTGTCACGAGACGGAGATCCAGATATTCCCTCTTTCATGTGATGATGAGCATCGTTATCACATGATTATATGCTCGCGTACAGTAACGTGTAATTTCACAGCTCCGCGTCTGATGATTGCACAGCCCATTACAGACCCATACGCATGAGCTCAGCGGCTTCTTTAGTTTAGCAGTGTTGGGCGGCTGTGGCGCAGGAGGTAGAGCCGCCGTCTAATGATCGCAAGGTTGGCCACATATTATATTTTATTACCACATGTCGAGGTGTCCTTGGGCAAGACACTGAACCCCAAATTGCTCCCAGTGAGCGGGCCGGCACCTTGCATTGTGTGAATGGGTGAATGAGAGGCCGTTGTAAAGCGCTTTGGATAAAGGCGCTATATAAGTGCCGTCCATTTACCATTTTTCAACGGGTCTCAATCAGAGAACAATCAGTTCTGCTCCAAGGAGATGATGTCGGGGTGGAAGGGAGGTGGGGGTAACTGTAGGGTAACGTGAGCCCTACATGGTCCGGTTGTCCAAATTCATATTGATTCCAGCCCCATCATTCCTAAGGAGAGGAGGGGGGGTTAGGAAATTAGTTTATCCAGATATTGCATGGCTCCTTTAGTGCTCTCTCTCGTCTGTGTGTGTGTGTGTGTGTGTGTGTGTGTGTGTGTGTGTGTGTGTGTAGAGACTGTTAAGGCAACGCTACTGCGAAAGAGTACAAGGGAACATGGCGGTCGATCGCATCTTTCCCTCATTTCTGCAGAATTTAGCGGAGTAGTATTACAGCCTAGCCATAGTACTGCTGGGGAGTGTGCGTCCGTGCGCGTGTGTGTGTGTGTGTGTGTGTGTGTGTATGCAGCGCTATTACATCAGTAATCTATAAGCTACCTACACGATATCTAATTTCGGCGAACAACCTTGATTAGAGTCATATGGTCAGTCAGTCTCCCTCAACCTCTCGTGCTGACCTCATCATCCAACCTCTCACGCTGACATCATCATCCTCCGCTTGGTTTTCATCGCACCTCGCCATCCCCTCTCGGCCAATAACAATTTCACCCACAGCCACTGTCTCCCAATCAACACCCTGTTCCTTGGTCTAATTGACGCAGCACTCTCTCTCTCTCCCCCCTTCACTGACACCTCTCCTGCACCTAATTACTTCCCCCCTCCTGCACATAGCATAGCCTCTCTTCCTCTCCTCTCTTCCTCTCCTCTCTTCCACTCCTCTCCTCTCTTCCTCTCCTCGCGCCTCCCCTCCTCTCCTGTCTGTAGTTATCGGTGAGGTCACTGTAGGTGAGGTTACACTCTCTCTCTCTCTCTCTCTCTCTCTCTCTCTCTCTCTCTCTCTGGGTATATGTATACACTCGCCGGCCACTTCATTAGGTACACATTGCACGTCCTACTCCTTTTTCCCTTTCTAAAATCACAATCAACTCTAAATCCCAACTCTAAAGCAGTTCGGCGTTTAACCAGTGCATAGCCTAGTTCAAAAGCCAAGACAGTGCATGGTGGGACAGTAGCCTACATGTATACGGTATTACAGTAAAGTATAAATAAATTAATATAAAGTCAGGATGCGTGCAATGAATATGAATGTAAAAAAGTAAATATGTGCATGAATATCAATATGTGCAGTGTGATATGTATATGACAAGGGCAAAGATATGTACAGTAAAGATATGTGCAGTGTGTTCTTTGTGTGCACTCCCAGGAACTCTTCATATATAATGCATGAGAGGTAATATTTAGATTTATTTTACACAATGGTATCAATTTCAAAGCGTTTCTCCAGTTTCATCCTTCTGCTATCGGAGTCACAGTTGCTCATTTCTCCAGTTTATGTGTGTACGCTTGGGTCAGAGTGTGTGTGGAGGTTGCACATTTCCACGCCACGTTAGTTTTTTAATAAATCCAAAATTGAGCGCTAAAGTGGCATACGCATGCTTTTTTTTGCGTACGCAACATTTTGATAAATGACCACCCAGGTGACTCATTGTCATGTTCAAGAAACCTGTTTGAGGTGATGAGAGGTGTTGTTTATGCCAGATCCTGGCCATCTGAATGTCACAGCGGAAGAAATCGAGACTCATAAGATCAGGCAACATTTTTCCTGTGTTCTATTGTCCAGTTTCGGTGGGCCCGTGCAAATTGTAGCCTCGGTTTCCTGTTGTTAGCTGACGGGAGTGGCACCCGGTGTGGTCTTCTGCTGCTGTGGTCCGTCTACTTCAGACGAGCCCGTCTACTTCAAGGTTCGACGTGCCGCGTCTTCAGAAATGCTCTTCTGCATACCTTGGTTGTAACGAGTGGTCATTTGAGTTTACTGTAGCCATTCTATCAGCTCCAACCAGTCTGGCCGTCCTCCTCTGCCCTCAGCAAGGCGTTTTTGCCCAGAGAACTGCCGCTCGCTGGATATTTTCTCTTTTTTCGGACCGTTTTCTGTAAACCCTTGAGACAGTTGTGTGGGAAAATCCCAGTCGATCAGCACTTTCTGAAAACAAACACAAACCAGCCCGTCTGGCACCAACAACCATGGCACGTTCAGTCACTTCCATCACCTGCTTGGTTTGAACGTAAGCAGATCGTCTTGACCATGTCTACATGCCTAAATGCATTGAGTTGCTGCCACGTGATTGGCAGATTAGATATTTGCGTTAACGAGCTGAAAAGGTGTACCGAATGAAGTGTGAGTATGTAACGTCATATATAATGTAATGAGTGTATATATACTGTAGATCAATGGGTGAGATATTAGCAACCGGCTGCTAGCCTCCCCTCCTCTCCTCTCCTCTCTCCTCTCCCCTCCTCTCCTCACCCTCTCCTCTCTTCAACTGCTGCCAGTGGAGCAGCTTGCGACGGTACTCGCCAAAATAAAAGCTGATGACTGGATGATGTCATGTCCCCTCCTCCCTCCCGCCTACCTGCCTGGCTGCAGACCTGGCCTCCCTGGTGTGGTGTGATGGGCCTCAGCCTCACCAAATAAGACTGCTTACAGATTAGCATATAGCATGCTAGCGCACTCCCACCCTACTGTACCTGCCTTGACTACTCCCAAGCAAATCAAACCGAAACAGCATTTATAATTAGATTCAGATTCAACTTTAGTGTCATTGCAGAGTACAAGTACTAGACAACGCCTGCAGTAAGATAATAACACCTAAATAGCATCACACTAGAATGCCCCCGCCCCCACACACAGGCGCGCGCACACACACACACACACACACACACACACACACACACTGCCTTGCATATTGATGACACCATCCTTACCTGCCTTCCGTTCTGATCTGTTCTGATGGGGCAGCTAGCCAAATTGAACTGCAGTGTGTTTGAATGACCGCAGGCAGCTGATCAATTGCGTTGCAGTCAGCCAAATTGAACTCATTAGCACGTAGCATGCGATGTGCAGCACGTTTACCCATCTTGCCTACTAATGCTTTGCCTTTGAACAAACGATTCCCCAAAAGAGACTAACATTGCAGTGAGTGCATCCGTTTTTCAGTATATATGGTTGTAAACCCCCAAACTAAGAGTTGTTCGCCAACTGAGCCACAGAGGACCCAGAGCTTAGTCACCCCCCCAGTTGTTCATGGTCTACAACCATATGCAATTGAAAAAGAAGAGAACGCACACCGCAGAAAACTTGGGCAAGGTGCTGGCGACGGAGCAGAATACTATAGAATGAAGTAGAAGCTGCACACTCTAGTTCCAGATGCAAAAGTGTATTTAAGGTCGTGTTCTCACATGAAAGTCCGAATCGAGACCCGGAGCAAGTGGATGAGTTCGCAACATTGTTGCATAA
>NC_137675.1:21208846-21211346 GCF_963989245.1 Nansenia antarctica
CAATTCGCTAAAGCTGGCTGGGTGCGTTCGTAAACACGCTCTGGAAATCCGATCAGCACTCGCGGAACGCCTCTCGTCCAATCGAACGACTCGGTCGCTCTGTGACATCGAAGCCAGCGTGCGCTCCGGCGCTCTCAGAGCGTGTTTACGAACGCACCCCTAGAAGTTTCCAGCCAGCTAGCTGAAGCTGCTACACACACCAGAGCCATGGCGACCGAACGGCAAGTTAAACAACATACTATAAAAGTGACATTGTTTTACTCATTACTCATACGTTTGTTGTCATTCGGCGGTGCTAATAGTCGCTTTCTTTTTTAATTTATTTAATTTATTTTATTTTAGCAGTTTCCCCGAAAGTTAAGTGTGTGTTTTTATAGCACTATTTGCACTTCTGGTTAGATGCTAAACTGCATTTTGTTGTCTGGTACTTGTACTCTGCAATGACAATAAAGTTGAATCTCACCTAATCTAATCTAATCTAATCTAAAATAATCTAAAATAATCCCATCACTATTACTCCCTATTTTCATCAGTGTTTCAATCCTTGAATCTGTGATGGAAATCAAGCAAAGCCACTTCAAGTCTCCCCACCACTGACAGCGCTGGGTGTGCCTTTCCTTACACTCTCGGTTATTCCCTGTGGATTTAAAAAACGGTGTTTTGGTTTCTATAATGTGGTCTATTCTCAGTGTTGACGAGCAGCTCAGGGGGCTTTGAGATGGCGAACAGCTAATTAAAGGAGTAATTCCACTCAAAAGGGTAGAAGTAAGCTGACTGTCTGTCTGTCTGTCTGTCTGTCTGTCTGTCTGTCTGTCTGTCTGTCTGTCTGTCTCTCTGTCAGTGTGCTGGACTACCTATGACTTCCATGGTACCTGGGAACGCGTTGTCGGAGAGAAACGCCCTCTGTACAAAGGACCTACTGACCAAAATCCCTGTTCCCCGTAGCCTACATGCTTGCACTGTTACTGTTCAATAAAATGTTATACATCTAGACATTGTGGTATTTCTTTATATACGTATCCCAGACTGCCTATCAATTGTTTCTCAATAAACAGTTATGTTCTTCCCATTGTCATACTCCCGAGCTAAACGAAATGCCTTCCCAACCAGCGAGACTTATAGAAATGACGTTGTTTTATTGAGAGAAAAAAAAAAAAAAGGGTAAAACTGTAAAGAGAAAATAGAAAACTCACATTAATCCCAAACAATTTAACAAACTTCAGTTAACGTAATGTGGAGTCCGTTCATTGATCGATGCTGTCTGTTCAGTTCCCAGTGAGGCGCCCGTTCAGCGCTGGACCCGTTCAGCGCTAGATTTGACGCATGGCATAGCGCGCATGCGTCAAATCATGTTATATTATTATATATTATATAGCTCGCATCTAATCGTATCGGATGAGAAATAGACATTAAATGGCATATATAGGCCGCTACACAACAGTAATCACCGCGACAAACAGCTATATTAGATTTGGAGAAAAAAAAAATATGATTTTGAAAAAAAAAAAAAAATATTATATTTTAATATGATGACCGGAATATATCACGTTTGTCCGGTAAATCGAATTCTTCCCGGACACGATGTCCGACGGCAAATTTTTCTAACGGAAACCCTGGTTTGCAGATCATTATCTTTTTTTTGTTGTTGTTTTTGAGAGAGATACAGTGAAGATTTAGACAGGAAGGATGGGTGAGAGAGAGAGGAGGGATGACATGCAGGATATGTCCCCGGCCGTAATCGAACTGGGGACCCTGCGGTTACATGGTCAGCGCTTAACCCGCTACGCCACCTAAGCGCCCCTGCAGATCATTATCTTAAGGAAACTGCAGCTTGCTGTTGGCTGGGTTCCCACGGGTCCTTGAAAATAGACATGGGTCATTGAAAGTGCTTGAATTCCCCTCTCTCTCTCTTAAATTAAATAAATAAATATATTCAAAAATGTTTTACTTAGCTCCTCCTCTCTGTATTGCTTAACTTCACACATATTTCACAATATATTGTTTTGCTGTGGTAGAGAAGGCAAGAGACCATCTAGTGTTCACACATTCAATCCTCTCTTTTTAATTGTTGTCTGTGAGTGGATAGTTTCTATTATATAAATTCTCATCTAGATCTGTCTCAAACTATGCTGTGTTGGGTCCTTGAATTTGAGGGAATTGAGTCTTGAAAGTCCTTGAAAGGTGAATTTGAAGTTTCAGAAGTAGTGGGAACCCTGTGTTGGGAAATGGTGGTGATGTGTTGTCTCTTAACCCCCGATCTCCTTCATGTCTCCCAGACGTCAGTGGGTCAGGTGTCCAGAGTGGACGTGAGCAGCAAGGTGGAGGTGGTGTGGGCCGACAACTCCATGACCGTCGTCCTGCCCCAGGTGATCATGGGAGATGTAGTCCTAACCTGTGCTAATTTGTGTATAGGGCTGTGATCGCATGAAAAGCTGTCAGTAATAAGAACGAGCGATACATACCAAAATGATTGAGGACGGATTACGAAAGGTTCCATTTG
>NC_137675.1:21216346-21271928 GCF_963989245.1 Nansenia antarctica
TTGAAGTGCTGACGAGTGGATTTCTTTTAAAAGTAGATGTTACTGGTTCTTCGCTTTTTGCCCCTCTCTCTCGCTCGCTTGCTCTCTCGCTCTCTCTCTCTCTTTCTCTTTCTTTCAAACACACACACACACACACACACACACACACACACACACACACTATAATCTGAATGTTTTAAAACTGCCCACCACATCACTAAGACTATCCTTGCTGGTCCCGCCAATCGTTTCCCCGCACCAAAACACGCTGACTACATTGAGTGACAAGTTTACATAATCACCTCACGGAGGCTCTGGAGGTCAACCTATCCCACAATGCTGTATAGCTCATCTCTCTGGGGGGGGCGGGGAAGAAGACCTGGCTCTAGATTAGATAGAAGGACCTCTATAGGCTTTTCACACTACAGGGCTGCCCAGAGCCGTTATGTGCTGGCTCGAATATCTTTCGCTTCCCACGGTCCTTCCCTGCACTGTTCCACCAACTAGGGTGTGGAGGTACCAAGACCAGCCCAGTAAGACTCCGTTTGGTCCGGCCTTGCTTGTGTGTGAATTAGGGTTTCGATTAATAAATAATATATATATAGGAAAGACTGTCTGCCTGCTCTAGGGAAGGTGACATGAACAGCTGAACACCTTTGTCACTGTGTATAAACTTCCCATTGTAGCTCAGTCAAGAACCAAATGGCTTTTTTTCCCCCTTTTTCTTTAAAAGCCAACTTCTTTATAGAAATGATACAGTATTTTTGGCTTTTAAGAAAGGAATCCTAAGTTGCCACCGTTTGTTCCTCTGTGGAGGTTTGGAGGTCATCAGATCTGCAGCAGAGACATGGGGCCGGGTCTTTCAGAGTGGTCCTCCAGAGCTATCCCACAATCCTCTCCTCCTCCTCCTCCTCCTCCTCCTCTCCTCATTTATTGGTTGAATCTCAAAAGTCTTTCTTCCAGCCCATCCCTTGCTGCCTCTACCTCTCATCTCCTCTGCAAAAAAAGCGTCTCCTCTGACTATGCGATTCTTAAAAAAACAAGGACGCAAAGAGAGAGAGAGAGAGGATGCAAGGAATCGAAGAAAGGCCTTTTGGAGGTTTTAACCTCTGGGAGGCTGAGGTGGGCTCACCCCACCACTGCACATGACACGAGTAAAACCACGCCATCCAATCCTCCCTTCACGAGTCTCATCTCAACATGTTGCCTTACTTGAATTGTTGTTCTTATTCCTATTCTGTTTCTCAGACCATAATATTGTACAGAGCTGCTTGTTACACGCTTGATACATTGATACTGTATATTTACACACTCACCTAGGTCCAGTGTTCCTTCTTCTTCCTCTCTCTGTGGAGGTCGCCCTCTAAAATGCAGATCTAGGATCAGTTTCCCTCGGACATAACACTTTCGGGGAGCGAAAAATAAATGGCTAAGTTCACATTACGCGGCTTCAGTCAAAATTGTGTTTCCGATGTTCTTCTCAAATGTTGCACGTTCCCGTTAATGGAGTTGAGTGATGATGACAAGATTGCAGGCTGAGTTGGGGTGTTTTATAACATGCTGAAGGTTTTGATATGATCATTATTATTATAATTATGCTTGACTGTTATTTTTGGATATTTTCGTTTTGCCCTGACTGAACCTAAACACAGTGTTGGGTATAATTAATTAATTATGACTAATTGTCCCCCCAGATCAGATTTCTCGTCCCCAAACACCAGGAACCATGGCACTTATCATGACATCATGCCACCTGGCATAGTCATTATTTGAATTGTTGTAACTTTATTTAATCATGCTTTGATTTGTGTTAAAAGGGTCAGTGTTATTTATGAATGCAGAGGACTATTCCCTGTGCCACCACCAGGGGGCAGTGGTTCCATTCAACGTGTGCTCTGCGGCTGTATCAGAGTTACTGTGAAAGAAAGACCGTGGCCAGAATGTTATACCCAGACCCATCCTGGTTCTGAAATAGTGCTTCCTGGGTGACTAAAACTACCTGTGTTTACATTTTTCTTTGTGACATCCCTTCTACAATATATTACACTCTTACTTAACCAGATATTCTAGGACAGGCATACTTTACCCGCCCGCCTGTGCTTGCTTACCTGTGGACTAAACTAAAGGGAGTTGCTAATCTTTTACTTGAACAAAGATCTTAAAACTGCACCAGAGTGTTCCTGGGTCAGAGGCTACAATGAGTGGAGTACAATGTGCCATTGTAAATCAACACGAGCAAAAAACAAAAAAAACCTGATTGTTATTAAAAGAAAAGAACAGGTGAATAGGGTATCTTTCTTTTCTTTCTTTTTGTCCTCTTGTTTTTTTGTGTGATTTTTTTTTTACCCCTCTTTGCACCTTTTTAAACTGACATTCCTGTACCGGGCATGGCTACCAGGCTTCCATTACCTTTCTTCCTCCTCCTTGATGTTCTTCCTTTCCTCCTCCTTCCCTTTTTTTAGCTGCCCATCATAGGCCCTTTAGCTGCCCATCATAGGCCCTTTAGACTGATTCTTTGCTCTCCTGTGGCTGCAGGACTTGTAGCATGTAGCCTTGGGGGGAAATGTAATACATAAAGCTCACACAACTCTCCTTCTACACCACACACCTGGGGCCGCTTTCACAGACGAGGCCCGAGTCTAGTCCTGGACTAAATCACACTTCCACTGTCAAACATCTCAATTGAAGATGATTTTGAGTGTAGGGTTAGTCTTAAGCCTTGCCTTTTGAAACTGGCCCATTGTATACCTGTCCTACAGGGAACATTCCTGTCTGTACGCTCCGTAACATTTCACCTCACTGAACAGGCCCAAGACCTCTCTCTCTTTTCTGTGTCTGCTTTCTCTTCCTCCCTCCCTCCCTCCCTTCTCTTTTCTTCTCTTCCGTTTCTCCACCATAGCAAAAAAAAGTAGAAACAGAAAATGTGAAGCTAATAGGCCCTAGGTCTGGAAAAACTTGCAGAGGATATCAAGCACATGCTATGTATTTTCTGTGTATGTATATTATTCAGACTGCTCATTTATTATTATTATTATGATGATGATTTTTATTATTATGATGATGAGAGATTTCCAGCCAAAGCATGTAACATGTTGCTTTAAGCCCTTGATGGGTTACACAAGACTTGACTGTATGATGTCTGTATGATTTCCACAGTGGCCTGTATCGGTAAAAAACGAATAAACTTATGATTTGTAGCCTGATTCCCACTGTACAGAAGTCATGACTTATATATAAATATATAAATACATATATATTTAACTGAAACTTGAGTTCTTAAGTGGTCATGTTGTGAATGCTTGGGGCATATATGTATAAATTGCTGAGTGTGTGATTTTTTTTTCTTTTCTTTTTTTCTTTCGTTCATTTGTAATTTTTTACAGTTTCTCTTCTGTTGCGTTGAAACAACTGTATAAAGTGATGCATTAAACTTTGCAAGCAGTACCATGTTAACAAAGTTGTTGATTGTAGTGGTTTTCATTTAGATCAACTGAAAAAAATGCACAACGCGACGACTTTAATCATACATTTTTTAATTCAAAAACAAACACTCTTATTGAATGTTTCAGTTTTCAATCTTTTAAAAATGTTTACAGACATTTGCCAAGTGGAAAAATAGAGCTCTATAAATTCAACTTCATTATCAAGTAAAGAAAGTATCAATCAATCATCAGATTTATCAAAAGAACAGTACCAGTATGTTCCCTTCACCATAATATACACCTGAAACACACAATTAATAAGACAACAAAGTTCAGAAGCAGCAGTCAGACTTCATACAGCAAATGTCTTCTACAAACCCAGCCTCATCTTTGGGAGATGGTGACAGAAGCTGTTGAGGTTATTTCACAAAGTCCTCCATGTCCACCAGCTTGACTACAACTTCAACTTGACAACATGATGATTCTCTTGTAGTTTAAAACGTTTTTTTTTTTTTTTTTTACAAACCTGGACACCCGTAACTAAGTTCCTATTCTCAATCAACCATAGTGTTCATTCCACAGGAGAGGGGTTTGAAGAATAGGGCTGTGTCATTGATCTCCGTCAGTAAATCACCTCATGAGGAGGTCAGTGAGGACATGACGTATGAAAGGCAGAAATGAACGGAGATGGAGATGGGGGGGGGGGGGGCAGGCAGGCGGGTGTTTGTCACAGTGGAACCTCCATAAAGTGTCATCAATTTGTGCTCTGAGACTCTACTGTGTGTGGCTCATCACAAGAGCCCAGAGTTTGGGGACTAGGAAAAACCTTGGGCCCTACACGTCATATATAGAGCACAGTACAATCCTCCTCTTCTCTTCTTTCACCACTAGGGGCAGCATCTTAAAGGCACACCAAACACAGTTACAAGGATAGGATCATTCACTCATCATGGGTAGGTCGACATTGCATAGCGAATGGTGTAATTATCCATAGGTGCTGATCTTGGGTCATTTTTCCTGTCATGGTTGCAGTAAGGTTTCGGTATGGGTAAGCTTATCAGCTTATCTGAGATCAGCCCTTGGCTTAGAGGCATGGTTTTTTTCTTCCATTCAATCACTCAAATGACAGCTAAAGACAACAAGAGTAGTGTATTCTAATTCATCACAATATACTAGTGCCATCAGTAGCATTGTCTTCATCACTTCCTCTCTACTTCACTTCCTGCTTCATTGATTACCAGTATGGAAAACAAGGAGGTGCATAAAAGGGCCAATCAGTTAATTAACAGGATGGAATACCAGATGTGCTTCTTCATCAGGGGATACAAATCACAATAAATCCATATTTGTCTTCTTAAACATCAACGGAAGGTGCTTTCATTGTGTAGCTGAGCTGAATATTACATCGTATTTGTTTCCTTTTTTTTTTATATATCATTTTCAGTTTTCACTATCATTGCATTAAACAACTGAAGGCATCAAAACACACACACACACACACACACACACACAATCATTGCACGGTAGCTAGGTAACATGAAACATGATGCATTTTGGGGGATTTTCGGTGGCCCAAATACGCACTCAGTCATTCTGCACAGGGCCTTCAGTTTAAAGTCTCACCACCCGTGGCTAAAAAAACATTCTTCATTCTTCTCCCATAGCAGTAGAAAGGGAAACAACCTATCTTCCTTCAATATATATATTTGATATATGAAATATATCTAGGAATATGAACATATCCTTTTCTTTCACAGTGTCAGAGTATTATGTTGATTATCCTCAGTCTGTCTACGGAGGGGAATGGCGCCCTGACAAGACCACAAGGCTGGTCTCTCATGCAGCATTTAACAAGTCAATACTTCCCTCCACCCTCCCTCCCTCCCTCCACCCTCCCTCCCTCCCTCCACCATCCCTCCCTCCCTCCCACCCCTCTTCATCCTTCCTCCCTCCCCTCCTTCCCTTCATCCCACTGGCCAATGTGCTGTTTAATCAACCAGGCTTCTCTCTTTCCTTTAAGGCAGAATATTTGTCCTTGTGAGGGTTCTTGTGTGTGTGTGTGTGTGTGTGTGTGTGTGTGTGTGTGTGTAGCTAGGTCACTTCAGGTAAGCCTTTATATATATACCTAGGCCATCATTTTATAGCTCCATCACTTCCTGTGGGTTAAAGCTAGATGATAAGGACACCTAGGTGCTGATGGCTGGGAGATCTCCCAGAGGGGTGTGTGTGTGTGTGTGTGTGTGTGTGGCAGCTGCACCGGCACACAGATAGAGGACTGGGGGACTGCTCTGCAGAGCACTGCAGTGCCGAGTGGAGGATGGAAGGATGGATGGATGGAGGGGGGAGGATGAGGAGATAGGGAGGGAGGGAGGGAGGGGTGCTATAGCCAGAGACCTGAACCAGCCAATACTAAGTCATCAATCACCTGACCTGTACTGTTGCTGCTGCTTTCATCTGCAGGACAAGCTACTCAGCGACACACAGCACAGGGGAATGGGGAGCACTCATCTCTTCTTCTTGTTTATGTCAGTTTATGTTTTAGAGCTATTGGTCCATGGTAAAATGAGGTAAAAAAACATACAGTATCAAATGACTTGATTCTGTACTCTGGTGTGTCTGTTTACATGCGGGTGAGACTGAAGGGACCGATCGTCCTGACCAGTATCCAACTAGGTCTAATTCTTAAACTAACCCTAATCAAAAATGTAACCAATTTGGGAAAATTCCAACATGGTGTTGTTGGTCAGGCGTGTCCTTTTTGTTTTGACCTGTTTGCATGTAGAGTAGAGGTCAAAGGTCAGGTCAGGTAGCTGGTGAATGGAAGTGGCCGTGGAGATGCAGGTGTGTCTGTAGCGAGTCACGGCCATAGAATCACAATACTATTTCCTATGGTCACAGCAATATCCCATCCAGAACCAACCCATCCAATCCTATAATGGGGGGACAGCAAGAGCTGTCCAGAGTCAGGGTCGGTGTCTAGATGTAGGGTCAGGGTCTAGGCATAGGGTCAAGGTCTAGGCCTGGGTCAGGGTGTAGGCCTAGGGTCAGGGTCTAGGCCTGGGTCGGAGTGTAGGCATAGGGTCAAGGTCTAGGCCTGGGGTCAGGCCTAGGGTCAGGGTCTAAGTCTAGGGTCAGGGTCTAAGCCTATGGTCAAGGTCTAGGCCTGGATCAGGGTCTAGGTGTAGGGTCAGGGTCTAGGTCTAGGTCTAGGCCTGGATCAGGGTCTAGGTGTAGGGTCAGGGTCTAGGTCTAGGCCTAGGGTCAGGGTCTAGGTGTAGGGTCAGGGTCTAGGCCTGGGTCAGGGTGTAGGCCTGGTTCAGGGTCTAGGCCTAGGGTTTATACATAAGCCTTTGACATCTTCAACTTTTCAACTCATGTCCCACTTTCTAGTATTCTTGTATTTGTGGTTAATTAATTATGAAAAGGTCGCAACAGTACTAAGCCCTAATGACTTGAATTCAGCTGAGAGGGTTTATAATGATGATGTCAGTCACTGCTACAGTACAGTAGCTCCCGCGGCAACCGTATCGTCCATATCGTTTCCACTCCACAGAGAAAGAGCTGGAGAGTGGGCATGACTGGGCATGAGTCCAAGAACCATTGCATTTGAGGAGATAATTCAAGTTGAGATGGGAGCATAGCTATGTACTCCCATACTGATATATATGCCTAGCAGGGTGAGAGACCCTGTTAGGGTGTGTGTGCGTGTGTGTGTGTGTGTGTGTGTGTCTGTGTGTGCTTTGTGATAGTGGGCAGCCATCTTCGAAAAAGCCCTAACAAATGGGGGAAAAGGAGATGGGGAGCATTGGTCTTGATTAAAAAAATACAATAAAACGTACCCGTTGTGAAGTTTAGGATTTCTAAACCGTGCTCCTGTATCATGGTACTTTCAATTAGAAAGGTTCAAAGCATCAATTCTGAGGAGATGGTAGAATGTCAACCAAACCGGCACAACCTTTGGATATGAGGGCTGAATGTGCTAAGACCAACTGTCAGACTGGTAAAGTCCTCTCCAGCTTTCCAGTAGGTGTTCATTGGAGTGCAGACAATGCTAATGCTAGCTGTTAACATAGCAAAACCAATTCCAGCTTTCCAAATCCCAGGTGTTAATGTTAATGATCAACTTCAAATGCTAACGCTATCTCCTAGCGTAGCATAGCCTCGCTAGCTCTCTCCAGCAAGGTGCGTTTGTTTTTTAAAATTTATCCAGTGATGAGCCTAGCTAGCCCACCATGCACCTGGGCCTGTATCGGCCCGTATTCCACCACCTCTCCGTCCACCGTGATGACTCCCTTGGCCGAGTAGGGCTCCAGCCTCAGGGCCCTCACCTTAGCGTACACCAGGTGCGGGCAGTTGTTAGCCAGATGTGCTCCCTTCTCCATCGCCAGGAAGAGCCGTAGCAGGGCCGTGCGCGATATGCCCGCCCTCACGTAGATCAGGTGGATGAGGCCATCCTCCAAGGCGGAGCTCGGCGCCGCGAACAAGTCCTCCGCCAGGTGAGACTGGTACATGGCCAGCATGAGGACGAAGTCCTCCTCTTTGACCACCACCCAGTCGCCGGGCACCGGTTGGTCCAGGGGCACCAGGAGGGAGTCGGGGGGTCCCAGGGGTTTTTTGCCCCGAGCGGGCGGGTGGTGGTGCGCCTCGTTCTTCTTCTTGGCTTTGTAGGCCTGGTTGTTGGAGTTGCAGGAGTTGTGGAAGGTGTGGTCGGCGTTCTGGCCCGGCGAGTCCTTGGAGGGGCGGCAGAGGAGGGAGGACGGACAGAAGGTCGACAAAGGCGGTTGGCGGACGGGGGACGTTGCCGACGGCGACTGGTCCTCCTCCTCCTCCTCCTCCTCCTCCTCGGCGGGCAGGTACGCCAGCCTCCCCTGGTAGACGCGCAGCGACGCCAGCCTCACCAGGGTGCCCACGGTGAAGCGGGCGGCGCCCACGTGGCGGTACTTCTCGCTCTCCACGTCCACGTCGGCCACGAACCCCCAGGCCAGGGAGAGGAAGGAGAAGAGGCGTGGTGAGGCGTCGTGACTGGAGGTCACGTGGATGGAGACCAGGTCCAGGCGAGACACCAGGCCTTTACACAGCAGGAAGCCACAGCTCACCAGCAGCTCCTCGCTGGACACCGGCTGGGACCTGGCGCATACAGGGAGGGGAGGGAGGGAGGGGAAACGTGAGCAAATGGGAGTGACAGTTTAGGGGGGGGGGTGTGTGTGTGTGGGGGGGGGGACGGGGGGGACGGGGGGGGGTTCATAACGTTGTAAAGTGGGGGGCACATTAAGCCCTGAGGGGACCAATTGAGCTCAGAGACTGTTAAATTGAGCATAAATGCAAGGAATAAAAGGGCAGAAATGGGGGTATTGAACAATGTGTGTGTGTGGGTGGGTGGGTGGGGGGGGTGGGCGGTGAGTGAGCAGAAAGGGGGGGGGGGGCAAATGAACCAGAGGCAGAGTGAGTGAGTAGACTCGACAGGCCAGGCAGACAACAAAGACAGCCCCAGCTGGAACAGGGGGTGGGGGGGGGTTAGAGGTCACTGCTACCCCCCCCCCCTCCCTCTCTCTCTCCCCCCAGCCCCCCCCCCCCCCCCCAACCCCATAATCAACCCAGCCCAGCCTGCTGTCATCAGCCAGCCAATGATATCATGAACACATGTCTCAATGGAGTTCACCCTGGGAGTTCACACACACCATCCATATTCATATTCGCTAACATTGATATTCATTCCTTCTGGTCTCTTCTACTTATTCACCTCACCAGATCAATAGATTCCGTTCGGTGTTTTTCACCCAGTGTCTCGTGTGCCGACAGTGAAAGTGCTATTTTCAGCCATTTCTTATTTTCCCCCCAGTCAGGGGGACTAAAGTGTAGTGTCTCTGAACCCCCAACAGAGGGCGCTCTAACTACAAACTGTTAAGAGGATCTCCATTCAGGATCTGCTGTTACGACCTAAGTGTGGGTGGATTACCTTGCATTTAGACAAGAGTGCGGACACTAGCCCGGTTAGCCAAGACAACAACAACAAGGCATAGTGGTATTTTTAGGGCTGATGGGTAGGCAGGTTTGTGACACTTCCCACGGCCCAGGGCTAAACGGCCTGCTACAACCTCACGGTGAATCCCCCTCCCTCCATCCATCCATCCATCCATCATCACTGATACGCAGCCCCGGCTCTCTGTGACTCTCTCTCTAGATAAACATCCCATGGCATAGGACAACCTGCCACATCCACACCCACTACCACACTGTCATCAAACACACTAGTGGATATTCTGGACCCCCCTAGAGGGGGAGTTGGGGGTTGGGGGGGGGGGGCGACGACAACAATACACACTCTGGGTCCTTCCCCTCTCATTGTGTGTCTGTGTCTGTTCTGGTAGTGGGGGGGGGGGGGAGCAGGGTTGGTGGGGGGGGGCAGGGGGAGGGAGGGAGGTAGGGAGGGGGGCAGAGCAGGCGTTTGTGTGATAGTGCTGATGTGATGATGGCCCATGGGTTAAAGAAAGCACCAGCAGTAGGTTTAGACTGCAGCTCTGTGACTGGTACTAGAATCAGGTTCTGGTGATGTTCGCTGCATGACAGACAAGGGGGAATTCTAGTGCACGTGAAACCCCATTGGGGGGGCTTGTTCCAATACTGTTCAAATGCATCCTTCCTTCCTTCCTTCCTTCTTTCCTTCCTCCCTTTTGCTGTCAAGTCAATCCCTGATCGAACACAATTGAATTGGCGTAAGCAAGCAGCTCCTCCACGAAAGAGTCCAGACCCTTAGTCGTGAGAGGGAGGATGAGGTCATTTCAAACTGTTGGAACTGAGCCTCTGTCATGCCAGATCAGGGATAACAGTGCATAAAGGAAGGGAAGGAGGAAGCATGCATTTCTAAGTATTAGAACAAGGCCCCTGGATGACCTGGCTGACAGACGTGCGTGTGTGTGTGTGTGTGTGTGGGGGGGGGGGGTTGTCTGAGGGTCTCACCCACCCAGAGTAGTGGTGTATAGAGGCGGCCAGGGCGTTGCCGGACCCCCCAGGTAGGATCCCCAGAGGGGTCTGGATGGCTTCCTCCCAGTCCTCCCTCTCCATCAGGCCATTCACCACCTGCAGGACACACACACGCACATACACACACACACACACACACACACACGCACACACACACACACACACACACACACGCACACACACACACACACACACACACACACACAGACATACACACCTGAGTTTTGTTTCACGTAACATACAAGCTGTACCATCCAACCATAGACATGAACGATGGTTTACTCAGGACATTCAGGACATGAACATACTGGACATTCAGGACATGAACATACTGGACATTCAGGACATGAACATACTGGACATTCAGGACATGAACATACTGGACATTCAGGACATTAACATACTGGACATTCAGGACATTAACATACTGGACATTCAGGACATGAACATACTGGACATTCAGGACATGAACATAGTGTATTTCATAGACCCCAGTGCGGCCCAGCTCACCTCAAACAGCAGGCCGTCTCCAGACATGATCACCAGGGCGTCCCACTGAGACAGGTCTGCCTCCCGCACCAACTCTCTGGCATGGTTCTGACGCTCTGGAAATACAGAAAGGAATGGTTCCTTTACCTGTGTGTGTGTGTGTGTGTGTGTGTGTTTGTGTGTGTGTGTGTCTGTCTGTGTCTGTCTGTGTGAGAGGCTGGGGATCTATGCATGTCTGTGAGTGTGTGTGTGTGTGTGTGTGTGTGTGTTTGTCTGTCTGTGTGTGTCTGTGTGTCTGTGTGTGGGTGTGTATCTGTGTGAAAAACCTGTGTGTATGTATCTGTGTCTGTGTGCATAAAAACATGACAAACCTGTGTCTTTCCCTGTTGAAAACCAAGCCACGCGGTGCCTGAGGCAACCACTGGAGAGCTGACATACCCCCTGAATGGAGTGTTCTAAATCACCTGAGAGTGAATGGAGTGTTCTAAATCACCTGAGAGTGAGTGGAGTGTTCTAAATCACCTGAGAGTGCTTCATCAAATTAAACTGAGTGAGTCAAGTAATCAAATGAAGTAGGCCCATTCTCACAGGAGATGCCCCTCGACGCTGATCTAAGGTCAGTTTTTTGTTTGATTAAAGTTAGTATTTGGGTACGGGTAAGCTGATCCCAGATATGTACCCAGTATCATTCACACAAAGGAAGGGACCAGGAATAATTTTCTCTCACAGCACACACACACACACACACACACACACACACACACACACACACACACAGACACACACACAGACCCCAGCCTCCCACACAGACACACACACAGACACACACACACACGCACGGACACACGCACACACAAGGACACACGCACACTTTATAGCCAGCCAAAAGGTGTAAGAACCAGAACAACGGCATGTGGACAATACCCACTCAAGCTTCTAAAGCTTGCCGAGCTCGAAAGGCGAGCTCTAATTTCACACGTAATCCTCCAAGTCTCTCCCTCCCTCGTCTCTGGTTTGTCCTTACAACTGAAATTCGATGACAGCGAAGCTTTGTCTTCCTCCTCCTGCCTGGAGTGTCTATGTACAGTGGTTAGGGATGTTCTCTGGATTGTTTTCCCGCTGGTCAAAGCGTCCTGTCACTCACTACCCTGACTGTTATTGTCCCCTAACAGAGGATACCCTGCTCTTGTCTTAGTTAAGGCCTGTGTACTCAGGCTCTCCTCCCTATTCTCACGTTGTTGTTTTCAGGCGGTCTTTACACAGCAGAGGAGAGCAGCTCCACCTCACGCACGCACACACGTACACACGTACACACGTACACACGTACACACACACACACACACACACACACACACACACACACACACACACACAGGCCTTGGGTCCCTCAGGGGAGGCATCATGTTACCAGGGCTTTCTTTACCCTACCGGGCTGCTCTAAGGGGGATAGTGTGTGTGTGTGTGTGTGTGTGTGTGTGTGTGTGTCATGGGCACCGATCCGGGGGGGGGGGTCGGAGGGGGGGGGGTTCCCTTCTGAAAAACATGAAGTTGTCCCCCCCAATATGAATTATTTCTAAATAAATTCTAGAATTGAAATATATATTATAACTATAATACATATTAATAGAAGCCGACTAATTACTAAATAATTACTCCATCCTGATACCTTTGCTTGCTATTAGACTACGTTTCCCAGAGTCCATCTCTGTAGCATCTCTGCAGCAGGTGAGCTGCATCTTCAGTGAGTGGGTCTAGTGGCTGGTGACTGCTAAGACCATCTATGGCTCGTCCTGTGACAGATGTCTTGTAAGTATTTTTGTTTTTCAAACAAAGATAAAGTCTACCCAACAGAATAAAAGGTTTCAAAAAAGGTAACCAGACAGTGTTTACTGTCTCAAGTGAATTAACTTATCCCCAGCCAGATCCACATTTAGGAAGGTAGCTAGCTAGATAGCTTGGTCTAGCAAACATTAACGTTTACGTAACTATTTAAATGTGTGCCAGCTCACATTAGCTAGATACTGTGAACTTATGCAAACATTATAGTCTCCAGTAGCCCACATCAACACAAAAAACTACTTGTATTCCTGTCAACAGGCTTAGCAAAGATTGATCAGACAACTTGAGACGGTTCTTCTTGTATAGGCCTACATAAGATGTTGTGCACAGGCTGTCAAAAGGCCGTCATGTTAAACTTCAAATTCTGATTTTATATTATTGCTCATCATATGCCACACAGCTATTGATGATTGCCATGTTATAGGCTACCTCTATGGCTATTTATTTTCTTGCTGCATTTGTGGGTGTGTGGCTCTGTAAAATAGGTAAATATGTATATTGACGGCCTAAAAGTGATTAATTCAAATATATTTTAAGATACTATTAATGGATGTGTAAGTGGATGTAATGGATGTGTCTGCTACATCAGATCATGTGATATATGTTGGTGATGTTATTGATGCCCCCTCAGAAAATACTCTTGAGAACATTCCATGTTTGTGGTCCCCTAAGTTGTAATGAGATCTGCGCTCTTGGCGCGTGTGTGTGTGTGTGTGTGTGTGTGTGTGTGTGTGTCTGTGTGTGTGTCTGTGTGTGTGTGTGTGTGCGTGTGCGTGTGTGTGTGTGTGGAGAGCTGAGACCGCTGTGGGAGGGAATCAATTCCTCCCCACCAGTCTGGTCCCATCACATCTCACACATGCAGACCTATAAACTAGAGCCTTCAGCCAGGGGAACACAGGCTGTAAAACAGGGTAGAGAAAAGCTGCTGAGTGAGTAAGCATGGTAACGCTTACACACACACACATACACACACACACACTCCCTTTACTGTTTAGCCTGATAGTGTGACTGGAGGGAGTGAGTGAGAGAGGGAGGAAAGAAGGAAGGGAGAGAGAGAGAGAGGGATGATGGTGTAGAATGGTTGTGTGTGGGTAGACAGGTAAACACTACCACACTCCCTTTAGTGTTTAGCCTGATAGCCGTGAAGGGAAGGAGAGGGAGGGAGGGAAGCAGGGAGGGAGGGAGAGAGGGATGATGGTGTAGAAAGGTCGCTGTGTGGGTAGACAGGTAAACAGTAACACTCTCCCTTAAGTGTTTAACCTGATAGTGTGAAAGGAGGGAAGGAGGAAGGGAGGGAGGAAGGGAGGGAGGGAGGGAGGGAGAGAGGGATGATGGTGTAGAAAGGTCACTGTGTGGGTAGACAGGTAAACACGTGTGTGTGTGTGTGTGTGTGTGTGCGCGTGTGCATGTGTAGGTGTTTGTGTTGTGTGTCCATCCGCACACAGTGTGCGTAAGGCAGCTCTCTCCGCTGGATCTGGAGGCCGTGCTGCGGCAGCCTTAGTCAGCACCCTGGGAGCCCCCGAGGCGGTATAACCGCCACATCGTACGGTCTCGCTCCCGGAGAGAGAGAACCGAGAGAGAGAGAGGAGAGAACCAGCCAGCCACAGGCACTCCCTGTTCTCCGACCACGACATTCTGTATTAGAGCTCCTTCTCTGGCTGCTGCCACCGGGTCACAGCTGCGTGGTTGTTTACTGGATAGACAAACTTCCTGCCGCAGAACTCGTCACTCCCACAGAATATACCCTCTGTCGGGGGGTGTATCCCAACAGTCTACAGTGGCCTCTCCTCCTTCCCTCCGGCGTCAGTCACACACCGTCTCAGATTGAGCTGAGGTGATCTGGTTGTGTTTCAGTGCTGAGGTGAACGATCTGAGGAGTGTACGTTATACGGGGCCGGCTGTGGTTGCTCGGGAGGTAGAGCCGGTGTCTAATGATCGCAAGGTTGGCGGTTCGGCGGTTCGATTCCCGGCTGGCCATGTCTCGAGGTGTCCTTGGGCAAGACGCTGAACCCCAAATTGCTCCCAATGAGCGGAGCCGGCGCCTTGCATGCTAGCTTGCCGCCATTGGTGTGTGTGTGTGAATGTGTGTGTGTATGGGTGAATGAGAGGCCGTCGTAAAGCGTTTTGGAACAAGGCGCTGTTTAAGTGCAGTCCATTATACATCTGCCGGAGGCGCGTCCTCCTGAGGTGGCTGCCCTTGTCAACAAACGAGACGTTGCCATGTTCACTTATCGACTGTCTGTCAGCTGCACTGATAGAGCTGGGAGACCGGGGAGTCACTTCAGACAACCGGGATACACCCGCAGTCACAGACTAAATGAAATACAGATCTGGCGGAAGGCAACAACTGGGGAAAACAACCAGACTGCAACACAGACAGAAAACATGCCTATTGGGATGATGATGATGATGATGATAGACATGGACATGGTGGAAACGGACCCTGAGTTGAATATGATGTGTTATTCACCAGCGATTAGACGAGAGGAGCATGCTGTCATTGTCGAACAGTCTTTTCGTAGCGTACCAAGTCCCCTTAGTCCCCCCAAGCCAGGGGCAGTGGAGCAGGACGGATGTCTTCATGCCAACAGCCAAGAGGGGAGCATTCCCTATGCCCCTCTCGGCTTTGGACTCATCCTCCACACCCCTCCCACTGCCCCCCACTGCCCTCCCACTGCCACACAGCCCAGGCCCTGGCAGGGGCTCCAATAACAGGCCTGTCCTCTCTTGTTAGCGTCCCGATGCTAGCCGCCCGCTAGGCGCTAGCGCAGATCTGCCGTTAGCACTGAGACACACACACAGCGATACTGCTATTGTCTTGAGCTGTAATGTCAGGAACCGAAGCCTACGAATTTTTACTCTCTTACACTTGTGTAATGTGACGCAACAATAAACTTGAAACTTGAAACTTGCTTTCCTCTTCTCTCTGTCTAGCTCTCAGCTGTTCTCAACTGTATCTGCTGCATGAGATGAGAACATCTACTTAATGAGAAATGGTGGTGTTCTTTGAATCCGTAAAGCTCTCCCATAGAATTGGCGGAAGTTAAATGTATTCCCTTTTTGTCCTCAGGATTAACTTTTTTTTCCCCCTAAAAGTCTGTTCTGAAAGTTAGAGAGAGGCTTTTTTTTCTTCTTGAACATGTTCAGCATTTTACCCATACATTCATTAACATAATTGCTCTCTCTTTCTCTCTCTCTCTCTCTGGCTTGTCTTTCTTACTTCCTTTTTTCATTCTTCTTCTCTCTCTCTTCCATCCTTTCTTTTTTTCCTCTCTATCTCTTTCTCTCCCCATTCTATCCCTGTGGGCTGGGAAAGGGCTTATTCCTGAGACTGTGGTAAAAGAACAATGAGAAAGACGGAGAGAAGAGAGGAGGAATAGAGAGAAGAGAAGAGGAATTCAAGAGACCGACGAGGTTGATTCACAAAGCTGCAGCACGGCTACGTTCCAATCTCCTCACAAGCACACCACACAGAATGTAGAGTGTATGCACTCATAGACCCATGCATTCTAAGTGGATATTGAGCTATCTATGCTATATCCCCCCCCAAAGGACCACCAGTGAATCTTACCCTATCGTCATCATCATTACAACACCCAGTTTAGGAAAGAGCATGCCTGACGTAAGAGGTCGGAGGGGTGGCTGAGAGCTCCTGAAAGTGTCAAGGACGGATGATGAGTTTGTCTACTCTAAGTGACGTTGAAAAGTATATTGTACTGAGGAGGAATATAAGGTTAATGTGTGTCCCGTTAATCTGTTTCTTTTTCGATTAGGCGAGAGGAACCGTGACAATAGCAATCAGTAAGCAACTGCCACCGGTGAGCCTTGACCAGCTCTGAAGCTTCTGTACTGATTGCAGTGTGCCTTTACAACCCCATCTGAGCATGCCCAGTAGGGTTCACACAGACATAGCTGGGAATGTGGATGAGTTCTTGCCCATATACGGTCATGTTCCTGGGGCGGCTGTGGCGCAGGAGGTAGAGCGGTTCGAGCCCCGGCTGGCCACATGTCGAAGTGTCCTTGGGCAAGACACTAAACCCCAAATTGAGCGGGCCGGCGCCTTGCATGGTAGCTAGCCGCCATTGGTGTGTGGATGTGTGTGTGAATGGGTGAATGAGAGGCCGTTGTAAAGCGCTTTGGATATAGGCGCTATATAATTGCAGTCCATTTACCATTCCTTTCATCACATCCTGTGATTAGTTAATAGATAAGTACTGTACTGTAGGTGTGAGCAGACTGTGTTAACCTTTAATTAGACACAAACACAGACAGGCCTTATCATGACACAAATGATACCATACAATAAATAAGAAGGTATAAACGTATGTGGAGGGTCAGATGAGGGCAATGGAGGCTGTTAAAAAGATTACATTGGAGAGTTCGAGATGTCACTGATTTGTCACACCCAAACCCATCTAAACCAATGACTTGAGATCGGTCTTGACAGGTGTGAACAAAGAACCCCAAAGGACCGAATGGTTGCGTGCCACATTTCAGATTAATTCACTTGAGCTAAAATTAGTGAGAGTCTCATACAGTCTCATACAGTCTCATGTCCTGAACATTAATGAGTGAATTACCTTTTAGAGTAATTTAATTGTTTTATTGACAAATAAATACATTTGACTGAAAAAGAAATATTTGAATACTTGCAAATTAAAAGTTTTACTTAAAAAGACCCGGACTAAAAAGTATTATGCTGTAGAAAAACATTATTTTAATCAGTTAATTAATTAATTTAAAAAATCTTACTCAGTAGATGAGTCTCAGTTCCTACGGCAATATTGACATAATTGGAATCAGGACTTAACGGATGTGGAAAAAAAATGGAAGGAGTGGAATTACAAGGGATCTTTCATGCCTTTTGCGTATGTCTGAAAATATGAGTTAGGTGGTCAGAATTGGAAAATATACTATTACAGGCTTTAAAAACAAGAGGATTAATTTAACATATGTCGGCTATTTTGCATGAGGTGTCACATGATGATGTAATGAAATATCCAGTGGGTTGGACAATAGTGCTCTCTCCGCTAATATATACATTTTTTTCACAGATGTTTTTTTTTTAGGACTAAAACATTATTTGTGAAAAAACAATAAAGATAAAACCTCCTCCCCCCAACATACCCAGTTTAGATTATGATGATTATTATGGCCCATAACTTCGCTACAAATCATGGCAGCAAGGTTTATAGAGATTGTGTGTGTGTGTACACATACATTATATAACGGATGAAGGGATGCATACTGTATGTGCCAGCAGCAGTTGATCATCGTAATGACTGACAGACATGCAACGGATTTATACTAGGGGGGAGGGTGAGAGGGGGGAGGGGGGAGGGTGGATGGAGAGGGACTTGACTTACCAGTGACCTGTGTGTGTGTGTGTGTGTGTGTGTGTGTGTGTGTGTGTGTGCTTGCGTGCCCTATCTTTAGACTCACCAGTGATGACGTGTGTGTGTGTGTGTGCCTGTGTGCTTGTGTGCCCTATCTGTAGACTCACCAGTGATGACCAGTGTGTGTGTGTGTGTGTGTGTGCGTACCCTATCTGTAGACTCACCAGTGATGACCAGTGTGTGTGGCACCCCGGCCTCCTGCAGCATGTGCTGGACGTGGTCGGTGAAGAGGCTGAGGGCCTGGCCCTTCCCGCTGTGAGGGTTCAGCAGCAGCATCACCCTGCAGGGCCGACGCACCTCACTGTACAGCAGCGCTACGGACACACAGAGGGACGGGTTAGACCATTATTTATTTTTTTTGTTATATTTTTAGTTATATTTTTCATTTTATTGATAGTAGAGATTTAGACAGGAAGGATGGGTGAGAGAGAGAGGAGGGATGACATGCAGGATATGTCCCCGGCCGGAATCGAACCGGGGACCCTGCGGTTACATGGTCAACGCTTAACCTGCTACGCCACCTAAGCGCCCTTAGGGTTAGATCATTTTGAACATCCAGAATTTTCTGTGGCATTGGGTGAACAGAGAGTATCAACATAATATCATATTTATATAGGCCATTTAGGTGAGGCTTTCATCCAAAGCGACCATCCAAACCAACGTTGTGGGTTTGATTTCCCTATTATATCCAATAAAACATGTTCATATCATCTTTAGGGAGACGTTTTATGTTACAAAAATAGCCTGAAGGGACAAATACGTGGTGTACTTCGTACAGTTGGATTCAGAACGTCTTTGACAGTTGGTTTAGTTTTCTCCTCGAATTTGAATGTTGGTATTCTATTTCCATGGAGTTTCTGCAGCATTCCGCTCATAATAAAAAACCTTCTTGAATATCAAAGTGTTCTAATCCGGGAGTAAAAGCGGGCTAAACAAGTTTGACAGCTTGAGGGATGAGTTGCTCTCGGTGGAACAACTACTGTAGTTTCGGCATGATTAATTGTCAGGGTTTGTTTATGTAAAAATCCACACAAGCACACATCCACAGCCACGGACTGCTGGCGTTACTGTGCACTAGTACTGCACACACACACACACACACACACACTGCTTTCACAGGGTTAGGAAATACCACTCAACCAGGATTTCGGATTATCTAAGGCGTTGGTTGGAATTTGATCTTGTGGCCTTGAAACAAATTATAGGTGTGTAGTATGAATGAGGTGTGTCGTAAAGCATTTAAGGCGACAACATTCTCTTGATGTGTTCAGTTGACGACTGGAGCTCACATGATGTAGCCTCCAGCGTTCTGAGCCATAGAAAACATAAGCCATGAGGTACAAAAACACATGTCTGACACACACTGTGTAAAACAAACAAACATGACCTCCACCTACTTCAGTTTGCTTGTAGGCCTTTACTGTATACATATGGAACAGTCCCAAATGGACAAACTCCACACTTAATCAGGCACACTTGAAAGTGTTTGACGTTGTGTGTTTATTTCTCTCAGATCTATCAAACACACTTTCCCTAAATTGAAGCTTTAGGTTTTTTTACGACCTCGGAACCTGTCCCAAAAAAGTATGCGACTGTCCCAAAAAAGTAAGTAATGATGGAATACCAGTTCCAGGGCTGGGCCATATTGCATATTGCAAATTTTGGAACATGCCCCATGCCAAGGCAGCTGGCAGCGGTATGCCCAGACCGTGTCTCGGTCCCGACAGGACACCCACAAGAACTCTCTTGTCTAATTTGGACCCAATGCCACTTCCTCTCCCCCCCCCCCCTTCCTCTCCTCCCATTTCAAAACATCACCCTATCATCAACAATCTGTGTTGAAGTGACCATGTACCATATCATGGCTATGAAAATGCACGGCCAATAGGCTTGCTTGATTGTATGTGGTTTGCTAGTGTGGCTATTGGAACATAGCCTATTTTTGCCCCCTCACCTTTGCCCCCACCTGGCTACAGTGGGTTAGGGCACCATGGTACAGCAGAGTGTCACATGTGACACATTGAAAAACACAGACAAAAGCACACAGCCAAACAAACAGAGAGACGGGGGGGGGAAAAAATCGATCAACAATCTGGTTTCTCTAGAATTAAACTGACATTATTCATTTTGTTTGGCGCCTCCAACAATAGTGCCTTTGTGCCAGGGAAAGGCATGGTTACATTTCTAGAATCATGATTGTGACTAATGATACTAGATGCTGCTGGTGTGTGTGTTTGGTTGTGTGTGTGTGTGTGTGTGTGTGTGTGTGTGTATGTCTGTGTGTGTGTGTGTGTGTGTGTGTGTGTGTGTTTGTGTGTATGTCTGTGTGTTTGTGTGTGTGTGTGTGTGTTTGCGTTTGTGTGTAGGTGTGTGTTTGTGTGTTTGTGTGTTTGTGTGTGTGTGTGTGTGTGTGTGTGTGTGTGTGTGTGTGTGTTTGTGTGTAGGTATGTGTGTGTGTTTGTTTGTTTGTTTGTTTTGGGGCTGGGTGAAGCTGCTGTACTGATTGCAGTGTGCCTTTACAACCCCATCTGAGCATGCCCAGTAGGGTTCACACAGACATAGCTGGGAGGGTGGATGTACACTACTGAGTTCTTGCCCATATAAGGTCATTTTCCTTTCATCACATCCTGTGATTAGGAAATAGATAAGGACTGTACTGTAGGTGTGAGCAGACTGTGTTAACCTTTTTTTTCTCGACCAATCACACAAACACAGACAGGGCTTATCATGACACAAATTATACGATCCAATAAAAGAAGAAGGTAATAACTTGTAGGAAGGTCAGACGAGGACAATGGAGGCTGGGAAACGGTTACAGTGGAAAGAGATGTCACTGATTTGTCACACCCAAACCCATCGACACACCGCTGACTTGAGATCGGTTTTGACATGCGTGAACAAGATATAATAATAATATACGCCATTTTAGCTGACGCTTTTATCCGAGGCGAGTTGCATTGCAGTGCGTGCATCAATTTTTCAGTATATATGGTCCCAGCGGGAATCGAAGCCACGACTTAAGAGTTGTTAGCGCAATGATCTACCAACTGAGCAACAGAGGCCCTCAGAGACGAACTCCAAAGCAAAGAACGCTCGCTGTGCCACATTTCAGATGAATTCACTTGAGCTGCGATTACTGAGATTGTCTTGAAAATGTGGGTTTCCAAAAAGTACAAACAATCTGTCCTGGACTTTAATGAAATAATCACTACTGCAGAACAGTCGCAGTGAATGACAGATGAAATGAAAGGGAGAAAAACCCCAAGAGCTTGAAAAAAAAACGAATTTCTTCTGGTTTTGCAGTATCTTATAATAGCAAACTTGTGTGAGCACACACGCATGCACGCACGCACACACACACACACACACACACACACACACACACACACACGCACACACACACCAACACACACCAACACGCACGCCCACACAGACCAACACGCACGCCCACACACACACACACACACACACACACACAAGCAAACTTTCACAGTATTGCGTGACAGATCTCTCTCCTATTCCGCTCCCATTACCCAGCAGCAGAGAAGGGTGTTCGTTTATTTATTAGTTAACTACGACATTCCTGCTCGCTTTTCCTCTAACGTAAAGGTGTGTGTGACTACAGTAGTCTCAGGGCATTTGGTATGTGGTTGGGCCACATCCACATGCTGGACAAGGTCTGGCCTTTTCATGGTTCAGGGTTCAGGAATGGTAGACAGACCCAGTCCGTCCGGTAGGGGCGACTGTGGCTCAACCGGTAGAGCCGGAGTCTAATATTCGCAAAAAGTCGGCAGATCGCAGCGGTTCGAATGCCCGGTGGGCCACGTGTCGAAGTGTCCCTGAGCAAGGCACTAAACCCCTAATTGCTCCGGGGGTCGCCTATAAAGGCTGTGACCCCCTTGCCTAGATGCGCCCCTTCTAGAGCACAAATGCTTTTCGTTGTAATAATAATAATAATAATTCATTACATTTATATAGCGCTTTTCCGAGGCTCAAAGACGCTGACAATACAGGAGATACGGAGAACACAAAAACAACAAGCAACATGGACACATGGAACACAGAATCAGCGAACGGGGAGGGGGGGGGGGTGGTAGGGGCGGGGGGAGGTGGTTAGGGGTAGGGGAGGCTGTATGCATATCAGGGGGGTGGCAGGGTTAGGGGAAATGGGTAGGGGTAGGGTGGCCGGGATGGGGGAGATGGCTAGGGGTAGGGGAGGCTGTAGGCATGGGAGAACAGGTAGGTTTTGAGGTGGGATTTAAAAGTGAGGAGTGAGGGTGAGTCTCTGAGTGGTTGAGGGAGAGAGTTCCAGAGGCGGGGTGCAGCTCGTGAAAAGGCACGGTGACCGAAGCCTTTGAGTTTTGAGGGTGGGACAGTGAGGGGAACAATGGATGAGGATCGGAGGGTACGGGTAGGGCGGTGGGGGAGAAGGAGGTCAGTCAGGTAAGGGGGGGCCAGGCTATGGAGGGCTTTGTATGTGAGGATGAGGACTTTGAATTGTATACGTTCTTTGATGGGGAGCCAGTGGAGAGAGTGGAGGACAGGAGTGATGTGGTCACGGGAGCGGGTGTTTGAGAGGAGGCGTGCAGCAGAGTTTTGGACCATCTGGAGTCTATGGAGGGAGCGGGAGGTGATGCCAGTGAGTAGGGAGTTGCAGTAGTCAAGGCGGGAGGAGATGAAGGCGTGGATGAGGGATTCAGCAGCGGGGGGGGAGAGGCAGTGTCTGATTTTTGCAATGTTTCGGAGGTGGAAGTAGGATGTCTTGACAATAGAACTGACGTGGGGATCGAATGAGAGGGTGGGGTCCAGAATGAAGCCGAGGTTGCGAGCCAGGGGGGAGGGGGTGATGGTAGTGTCGTCAATGGTGAGTGTGATGGGTCCGGTTTTATTGAGGATGGATTTGGTGCCGATGAGGATGACTTCGGTCTTTTCACTGTTGAGTTTGAGGAAGTTGTGTGTGAGCCAGGTTTTTATTGCTGAAATGCAGTTTTCGATGTGAGTGAGGGGTGGGTTCTGGGTGGAGTTTGTGGTGATGTAAATCTGGGTGTCATCGGCGTAGCAGTGGAAGTCCAGGTTGAATTGGCGGATGATGTGACCGAGGGGGAGTGTGTAGCAGAGGAAGAGCAGGGGGCCGAGGACTGAGCCTTGTGGGACCCCCTGTGTGACAGAGGAGGAGGAGGAGGTGTGACCGGAGAGGGAGATGAACTGTTGTCTGTTGGTGAGGTAGGAGGTGAGCCAGTCCAGGGCGGTGCCCTCAACACCCAGTTGGCGCAGCCTTTGAAGGAGGATGGAGTGGGACACTGTGTCGAAGGCTGCGCTCAGGTCTAGTAGAACTAGGATGTTGAGGGCACCTGAGTCTGCAGAGGTGAGGAGATCGTTGATTACTTTGACCAGGGCTGTTTCAGTGCTGTGATGTGGGCGGAAGCCAGATTGAAGGGGTTCATACAGGTTGTTGGATTGGAGGTGGGAGTGAAGTTGGGCAGCGACAACGCGCTCTAGGGTTTTGGAAAGGAATGGTAGGTTGGAGATGGGGCGGTAGTTGGAGAGATTGGCTGTTGTATTCTGTGCAATGACAAACTTTGAATCCTTTTCTCTTTCCTTTCCACTTCTGGCCCACGTAAAAAAAGTAGTACCTGGTACACATCCGGATGCCAGTAGACAACAGACGCGGGTCAGGTCTGGGCCGTCCATTCTCCGCTGACCGGCCAGTGACAGACGGTGACTGTACCTCAGGTCTGGGCCGTCCATTCTCAGCTGACCGGCCAGTGACAGACGGTGACTGTACCGCCCATCGATGCTGACTCACGCTACAAAAGCGAAACCCTAAAACACTGAAAAGATTCCATAGATTCTGCCTGAGTCACCCAATCTTAGGCTGCATTTTACACTGCCAGGTAGAAGTGACACAATTCTGATTGAACACCTGCAGTGTAAATGCAGACTCAAAGTTCCGAGTTCTGTTCTATAGGCTACATTCTAAGATAACAATTCTGCACTGCGAATTAATCCGTCGTCACATTCTTTGGAAGTTCTGCGGTCAGAGTTCCGTATCTGCAGCGAGGCATGGCGCAGCGTTAATTGCAGCGGAATGAGACTGCGATGAGATCACACTATCTTTTATGGGGACGGCGCAAGGTGCCAAGGATTTTTGACACGCTCCACTGGCCACCAGGCAAGGTGGTTATGAATGCTTGATGATGTTTATTTCTGCTCTGTCTCTCTCTCTGGTCTTCTGGGACTTCAGGGTGGGGGAGAGAGACGTGTGTGTGTGTGTGTGTGCGTGCGCGTGTCCGTGCGTGCGTGTGCACATATACATTACATAATGGTGTGTGTGTGCGTGTGTGTGCGTGTGCGTGTGGGTGTGCGTTTGTGTGTGTGTGTGTGTGTGTGCACATATACATTACATAACAGTGTGTGTGTGTGTGTATGAGAGCCCTGTTCAAATACCTCGAAAATACATTACCTATGTACATGTCATGTGAGTATTTTGTTTGTTTTTATGTGTCCTCACCTCTGATCCACAGACCTTTATATGTGTATAGGTCACTTTGAGACGAGGTTTAAACTTGGTCATGGACTCCTTTTTATAGTCCTCAAGCGCAAGTCATGGTTCATAGATCAATGACCGTATGTTTACACTGTGGTCATAATGTGGTCATTATGTCTGTATTTAGCTCCTCTTGTTTTGACCACGTGGACCACCGGTATCGACTACAGCTTTGATAACAACATGGTTATCAGAACCCGCCACCGGTCATAACTCATTAAATGTGTCAAATGCGTTTCGTCCAGATGCATCGTAGGAAATTACCGTTTCCTGAGTGAGATTTAGAACTAGCCTTCTAAGTTCTAAGCATTCTAAGTTCTAAGAGAGTATCCTGTGTTAGTCTCTCATTCTAAGTTCTGTATTTTGTTGTCGTCGTTTTTTCCTTCGCAACGGTAATGTGCCCTCAATTCAACCAGAAGCTAGATATAATACTATAGAACACTCTGGAGATAACTAGCCTAAGTTCTAAGAGAGTATCTTGTGTATAGTGGAAAACCAGAACTGTTCAAAAGCGTGCCGAAGCGTGCCGAAGCGTGCCGAAGCGAGCCGACCCGACCCGAGCCGGGCCGATAGTGGAAAAGCGCCATTAGTCACTCATTCTAAGTTCTGTTTTTTCTTCGCAACGGTAATGTGACCTCAATTCAACCTGAAGCTCCATGTCAAACTACCATCTCCTCATAACGTTGGCCGGTAGAGATAACCAGCCCCTAATGAGCTTGGGCTCAGTGACTCTAATGCATCATAACAGCATGCTAGGTTACGCTTAGTAACCATCAGGCCATGAATATTTTAAGCCTCCCATCACTGCGTTCATCTCTGTCAGTCAGTGATGTTCCTAAAGCCTGCCTAGAACCCCATTAGCAGAAAAGCCAGTTTCCACATTAGAGGATTAGCAGATTAACACAGATTTGGCCTCGATCAGCCATTATGATGTCATATTTTCTCAATATTATCTACAGTATATGTCCAATCACACCAATCTGTGTCACACCAAGGTCCTACTGTGTGGTCCTCTGTGGCTCAGTTGGTAGAGCACGGCGCTAACAATGCTTAGGTTGTGGGTTCGATTCCTACTGGGGACCGTATATATATACTGAAAAATGTATGCGCTCACTGCAGTGTAGGTCACTTTGGATATTAGCGTCAGCTAAACGGCATAGCTTCTACTGTGTATCTTTGCTCCCTGGCTGGGGCTCTGGTAAAAAAAAAAGGAAAAAAAGACGTCTCAGTGCAAACCCACACAGTTGAAGGATGCAGGATGAATGAAATGAAACCTATAAATGAATATGAACTCTACCACGTTGTTCATTGTCTTGGCTAGAGACCATTAGGTAGATGAATGACCGAGCTAACTGTTCATGTCGTGGGCTAACTGTGTTTGAGTTGGCGGGGGGAAGGTTTCTGTCTGTGCATCACAGTGCTGCGCTGTACACAACAGTGTGGTCTCGTCTCCCTGTTTGAGCCAGTAAGCAGACTCGCCTGGCTGAGTTACAGGCCAGCCACACCACGAAGGGTGTGGAGGGTGGATGCTGTGGTTTGAGAGAGAGAGAGAGAGAGAGAGAAACCATGAAAGACAGACAGCGAGACAGCCAGACAGACAGACAGACAGACATAGACAGAGAGAGAGAGGGAGAGATAAACCATGACTGACAGACAGACAGACACACAGACACACAGACACACAGACACACAGACACACAGACAGAGAGAGGGAGAGAGAAACCATGACTGACAGACAGACAGACAGACAGACAGACACACAGACACACAGACACACAGACACACAGACACACAGACAGACATAGACAGAGAGAGAGAGGGAGAGAGAAACCATGACGGACAGTGAGACAGACAGGGAGACAGGGATGTAGGAGAAGGAAGAGAAGAAGACAGGAGAGGAGGAGGATCTACTGTATGTACAGTAAACCCCCACTGGCTGTCAGTCTCTTGAGTGGTGTCTCCTGTGGTGTCTCCTGGGTATTCCTGGCAGTGGGGTGAGCTGGGTGAGATGGTGGGTGAGACGGTTGAATGATAAACAACTCACTTCTGTATTTCTGTATCTCCAACTGAAAAAAAGTTTGAACTTCCTAAGTTCCATCGGGTTGGCTCACACCTTACATACATTAAAACAGGTACATACATACATAGAAAACACCAGATTATAACATTGCAGCTAAGCTGACTGAAAGCTGAAAATGAAAGTTGACTGTTTAGGGAGGAAGCTAGCACCCCACCACAAAAACCCACAAGGCCGAGGCTATTCAGTAGTGAAATGACTACCGTCCTCCCTGGGGGAAACACAGACATTCACTTCGAGCAGACATTCACTTTGAGCAGACATTCACTTCGAGCAGACATTCACTTTGGACATTTATATATTTTGGTTCGTGATATTACAGTAGGTTATATAATGAACTGTCCTAAGCTTAGTTTCTTATGTGTATTTTGTTATTGTTAGCCTTGTGCGACAGTAGGTGATGCTAATCTCCTGCCAACAGTGTTGAATGTCAATACAGTTGGAGGAATCTTATGTGTGTATTGTCCAGCGACTGCACTTCATTTGCATGGGCAAACTTCCAGGGGAAGTTGGTGAAAGCAGATAATCATCACAGTGTGGAATGAGGAAAGGTATCAAACACATGGGTTTTGATAGCCTTGAGGCCATTCCATGCATCACAATGAGTCCGTCCTCCGATTTCTACTTCCGCCAGCCTCCCCTGCATAGTTCCCATAGAGATAATGACTGCTCTATCTCTCTGCTACAGTAGTTCCTCTCTTTCTATCCTCCTCGTAGACATCACGGGCCTGACAGTAGCAGAGGCAAGGAGCTGCCGTGAGCCCGGGCGTCTGGGCAGGCAAGGCCCCAGAGAGAGAGAGAGAGAATGAGAGAGGGAGGGAGGGGAGAGAGATAGAGAGAGAGAGAATGAGAGAGGGAGGGAGGGGAGAGAGAGAGAGAGAGAGAGAGAGAATGAGAGAGAGAGGGAGGGAGGGAGGGGAGAGAGAGAGAGAGAGAGAGAGAAGCTGAGTCAGAGGTCTCGACAGCGCATCAAGTCCAATCTTAAAGAAAACCGACAAGAGCCCTCAAGGAGAGGGCTACCGCTGCTGTCTCACTGCTGGAAACACGCGCATATACACACACACACACACACACACATACACACACACACACACGCATACCACACACACACGCACACACACACATACGCACACAGGCACACACACACACACACACACACAACACACACACAGACACGCATACCACACACACACACACACACACACACACACACACACACACACGTACACACACACGGAAGGGGAAGAGATTTTATTTGAATACAGGTTTTACATGTCTCTCTATATGAGTAATACCGCAGTCGGAAAAAATCTTCTCAATGATGCCATGTCATGGTGTATTTTTACAACACACCGCATTCCCTCATTTCTCATATGTTCTTAAAATGTGTGTAAGACTGTGTATTCTGTTGTCCTTACACTGTCCCTGGCCTGTTGAGACAGCCAGTGGTAGCTGGCTAATGTATTAGTAATGGCATTGACTGGCTGGGAAAAGTGACCTGCTTTCTGTGTCTAAAAACAGGAGAGGCCATTAAGATGTCAGACGATGAATGTGGGTCGACATTACTACGCGTCATAGTCATTGTTACTCTCTTAATTTCACGCTGCAGATTTAATAGCGTGATGGGTCGCCGTAGGCCAGGTTATGATGAGATTTATCAGCGGATTGACAGACAATAAAGCCTCCCTCCCTTTACCTAGAACTGTACGCTGAAATATGGTTATGAAATGGTTGTCTTAACAAAAAGACTTGTATCCATGTCAGTTTTTGAGTGAAATTATTGAACGGTTGACACAATGCGTGTGTCGTGTGTGTGTGTGTGTGTGTGTGTGTGTGTGTGTGTGTGTGGGGGGGGGGGGTGTATATGTGTATATGGTGTGTGCAATATGTGTGCTTTCCTCTACCATTAAAATGGACGGAACTGATTCATGAATAAATGCATTAGGTAGTTACCACAAAACACCTCTGTCTGCATCACAATAGCTCCCTCTGCTTCCCTTGATAAAAAGCTCCCTGTAGAAACTCCAAGCACCTATCTCCTTTATATCTCTACCTGTCAGTGGTCAGTGTGATGGGATGACTAAGCAATACATTTTTAAAAAAGTATTACGCACTTCCCTTCAAGAGAACCAATCTCTTATTGGTCCCCTGGTTGCCATGACCACAGAGGGTTGACCCCTTAGTCTTGCTGTCATGTGCTACGTACATAACAACAGCGTGTAAGTGTGGCACGAGTCTTATTGATTGTTTAGACGTCTTTCCCTGATAATCTAAACTCAACTGTCATCCCCTAATCATGACAGCTGTCGGCTTTGGGGTTTTGACAACCAGGTTTCACTAACTCTATCAGTTGGTTACTCTGGGGAAAGCCTTCAAGTCTCTCCTCTCAGAATGCATGCTCAGGGGGGGGGTACCCTTTTAAAAGTAGGCCTAACTGAAGATGATGCACAGATATAACGAGGACTTATATATTATTAATTATTATCTGAATGGCCTCCATATAAAGTCAAGCAGTCATGTAAATGCTGTCGCCAAATAGGATGATGATATAGAGGTCGGGGCAGAGCTACCCTCTCAAAAGGCCAATGTTGTTGCTGACGATTACTTGACTTAACCTATTGTCTTTGTTTTTCCTATCTAAATGTTAGAGTTCAGTGTGAACGACCAGGGTTCGAGCCTGGGTTGCTCCAGCATGAAAGACATGTGCCATAGCCTGCGAAGCAAAAGCCTATAGGCATTAACTTAGGGGAGATAACCCACATTTTCAGGTTCTCCGGTAAGGTTACTGATATGGGGAGAATGCTTGCAAACCACCTCCATAAGGTACATAAGGTTGAGGTAAACTGGGTTGAGGTCTTTCAAGGTGAAATAAAGGCCATGGTTGAGCTTTAGGGAGGAAGGAGTCACGGTAATGTAAATAAGCATTAGGGACAATACAATAGGGTTTCAGCATTCTCTTCCTGCCTCTTTGGAGACAAGGGCAGCGTCTAGTGTTGCAACGTCTTTTTGTGCCGTTAAAAATACATTTGCGCAAATTGGGTGATCGTATCTGGGTCAGAGTATGCAGGTGATAGGCCTATGATGAGAAAGGTTATGGGAGCTTTTAAACGCCACAGGCCACAGACAAGAGGGGGAGGAGAGGAGAGGAGAACATGACAAATGACGAGATGGCTTTATCATTGGAACCTTCCAATAGCGCATTCCTCCCAGTGGGGTCATTATCCCTGCCTCTTAGCCCTAGTAACTTGGTACTGTCATTCTGCAGCCTCTACTCGCTTTGTTTTGAATACTGGCTGAGAGGTTGCTTGGTGAACACGCTAGAATTATTTTTGTAATACGAGTACCAGCCAGTTCTATTGTTTTATTCATTTACAGGAGTTAGTTAACAGGTAATAGAATAGGCCAAGACAGATGACACAGCCTACGGAGAGAGAGAGAGAGAGAGAGAGAGAGAGAGAGAGAGAGAGAGAGAGAGAGAGAGAGAGAGAGAGAGAGAGAGAGAGAGAGAGAGAGAGAGAGAGAGAGAGAGAGAGAGAGAGAGAGAGAGAGAGAGAGAGAGAGAGAGAGAGAGAGAGAGAGAGAGAGAGAGAGAGAGAGACTGACTGTGCCAGACTACCTAAAGACCCTCCTTAAGGGTCATTATCATTAAATAATGAGTGATTAAATAATGTAGGCGAGAGTGGTTCACCACCTGTATAAATAACAAATGAATGTGGTAGACATAAACAACGCTTATGTTATGACTCCTTGTGAGATATTATCATACAAAGCTATTTGATATATCAAATATAAATAGGAGGAAAATAAAAGTTTCATTCATTGAGTTCAGTTCATCATCACTTTCTTTCTGGGTTCTGACCTTGTCTCAGTTGTTGCTGTCGGACAGAAGCCCCCCGGACGGCGCTGGCCCATCGCTCTGCCTCCTCCAGGTTGGCGCGCCGCTCCTCCACCGGCGCCACCCGAAAGCACTGCTCCACCCTCTGCCGGGACACCCCGGAGCTCATCCACCGCTTCTTGAACGGGTAGAAATAGGCAGAGAAGTACGCTCCCGTGTCCGTGTTGTCGTCGTCTCCCCGGTGAGCCCGACAGCCGACACAGTCCGTCAAGTGGAAGACCACCTTGCTCCGTCCCGCAGGTGTCGACGTGATCTTCTGAACCGTGAGGTCCCTCTCCGTTAAGCTCACCGCGTACCTGACCTTTCGGTTGCCCGTGGCCGTGAATTCCCCATACAGCAGGACCTGGGTGATGCAGCCGTTGTTGCGATAGGATGGGTCCGGTGGTGCGGTTCTCTTCTGATCCATCCTGTCCCGTGAGAGAGGTAGCAGGCAGGGGCGCGATCATCCGCAGACAGGGGACAGGGCGACGGCCACACTCATATACCCGTGGAGGAAGCGAGCAGGTCGGCAGGGCAGAAGACTGCGACTGGCTGCAGAACAGTTACAGCTGCGGTAGAAGAGTTCAACGCTATTTTGCAAAAATGTTGCCCGTTGACAAAAGAGGTGTCAGGTCGCTCCCTAGTGATGGAATGGAGGAACGACAATTTAGAGGATTGCGCACCGCTTTAGCCTACCCCCCTGTGCCAAAAGTGGCCTTCTAAATTTGGCCTAGACTAAATAATTTAGGAGGAGGAGGAATAGGAACAATGTTTACTATTGACATTTATAGTCTTGTTAACGACAAACATATCCGACTTTTGACTATCAACACATTAGACCACCACTGTGTCATTTGGAAAGAATGTAGTCTGTCATCGGGCAAGTGGCGCACCGACACGTGCAGGAAATGATAGGCGTTCCTGGTCGTATCGGCATGGTCTTACATGGCAGGGAAAGTACCAAATGTAAAAAAAGAAAAAGAAAAAAGAAAGTAGTCTAAATAAAAACAAAACTGAGTCATTGTCCTTTTTGGACAGTACCCTAATGGCCAGTTGAGACCGAAATCTATTCATAACCGCGCGTAAAATGGGCAGTAGGCCTACAGTATATTGGCTACAGAAGATTGCGTAGACAAGAAAGTGGATGTTGTTCCGCAGTCCTGAAGTATGGGTTCTATGTTTTCTTTGTTGTTGTTGTTAGGTACCGAAATTCTTCTCAGCTCGTCATTTTCACATAATTCTGCGGCTTGCGTCTGCAGTGCGCTGTGAAGGGAGCGCTGGAGCTGTTGGACCAATGTGGTCCACCTCGGTAACCATTATGAATGGGAGAGGATGATGCTGCCGCCATGTGGTAGACAACGGGGACAATTAAAAAAATAAAAATAATTGCGGCCGGTGTTGTTTGTCTTTAGAAATGAATGGTCTGATATGGTGATCCTAAACATCAAAAGCACCGGTTACCGTCTTAAGAGCATCTGCTTGCACTCTACTTTGCACTAAAGTAAAAATAGTTGTTTGTGCCACTGTGGAACCAGTTTTCCTGTCCAAGTGCCGGAAGAACTGGTTCCATATCCAGCACCTCAAATTGCCTTGGTGGAAAAGGGGGGGAGAGAGAGACAGAGACAGAGACAGAGGGGGGGGGGGGGGGGGGAGACAGACAGACAGAGAGATGGGGGGAGGGAGGGAATGAGATAGAGGGTAAGGGAGAGAGGAAGAAAGGAGGTGGGAGGCAGTGAGAGAGGGGGGCGGTTTACATTGTTTGAGGAGTCTCCGAGGAGCTTCAGATGAGAAAGGACATCACAGACAGTAATTACGATTGGTCAGATAAGACAAAACACAATTTGGCCTCTAAATGTTGCTCCAATGGTTCGCTCTCTCTCTCTCTCTTTTTTTTTCTCTCTCTCACTCACACACACACACACACACACACACACACACACACACACACACACACACACACACACACACACACACACACACACACACACACACACACACACACTGTAGCTGACTATAGGACTGAAATTGTGCATCCCTGCTCAAAATCATATTTTAAACTTTTCAAATTCAAAGAACGTATCATTAGTCCCCCTATTTCATGGTACCCAAAAGCAATGGGTCACCATGACAACTGCATGGCCAAATGAAAAAGTACTAGATATACAGTGGCATAAAAAGTTTGGATTACCAGAATAATTACATTTTCAAATAAAACAATCTTTGTCCAACATACTGTACTCTATTTCTCTCTATTTGGAGTAGTAGCCTACATAGGCTACAATCTCCATATTAGTAGGCTACTACACACATGGTTGAATTAATTACATTTTCCATCCAGATACAAAGGTAATAGGCCTATGAATAAAATTATAATAATTATAACATACGAATTGGAAAAGTTTAAATTATGATTTTGAGCAGGGATGCACAATTCGTACGTCGATCATAGATCGGCAATTTTTTTGCCTAACTGGCCATCGGATTTGGGCTCCTAATATCTAAAAAGCAATACGGTTTTCTTATTTTATCGGATTAAAGTAGCAAAGACCACACATTTCCATTGACCACCAGTCAAACTTCTACCACTTCTACCACCCAAAGGGGGACGTGATCGTTCTGATGACAGGGAGGTGACGTATTCCCGCTCTTGTTCTCGCTTTTCGCCGTTTTCGTAGCTTCAAAATAAAAGAGCGAGTGAAGAGATTAATGGAAAGTGATGGGCTCTCAATATTTTCTCTTATTTTTGCTGAAATAAGGACAAATTAGGCAACATAGAATATATACAAGTTTGTAAAAGTAAATACAATTTACTTATTGGTGCAATTACCTGTAAGTTATACACTCAAATTCAGTCTAAAGCAATGTCTGCATTCTAGAAGTGTTGCCAAGTAGAGAGATTAATTTAAATATAAAAAAATATTTCTATACAGAAATATTTGTATTCTGGGGTAATAGATATAAGAGCACAATTACAAACCTTTCTGCAGCAATACTACACCGAATATTATATGATGATGATTGATATGTATTTGTTAAGATAATAAGATAATCATGTTTAAATATTAAATTAGGTTTATCTTGGGCTCTCTTATCTTGAAGAAATCCTCATTCACATTGACATCATAGAAGTATGTGGGCGGAGATCCACATATGGAGATCAGAGTCCACAGATTATCTCAGGTAATTTTCTTGATTTCATCGAGGGAGCGAGATGGAATGTTCCGAAGCGGATACAGATGATGAAAGACCCCACCAGTAAGATACGCTTTATGTGTATAGCCTATGTTTGTCACTGTTAATTCGTCTGAGTGTGCAACTCTATCTCTTTGAATAACTTTGTAAGAGACTGCAGGTGTTTATTAGTATTAGGCAAGGAAACCAGCCACATATTCGCTACGAGCCAAGGTCGTAGGAAGTATATTTCGCGAATGTTATCTACCCAGAGAACATTTTGCATATCATCTGTTAAAGAAGTAATTATGTATGACGTAGTGATTATTGCGAGTGAAAGCATGAAATTATCGGGTCTCAGGTAAATGACGCTAGGCCTACAGCTGATTTACCTGAGTGCACCACCCGTGTGACAATCTAGCTGATTCTAGCAGATGCGCCTTCGTCAACGCGCAAAGTGATCGCATAGATAGTGTGAGAAAGAGAGCAACGTAAAGAGAAATTGAGTTTTGGCAGTTTGTCCCGATTCCAACAATGACAAAAGATGTCCCCATCAAATATATTGCTCAGCACCTGTTAAACAAGCAATTCCTGTGACTTTTGACAAAAGAGTACTAGTAGTGGTAAGTGCGAGTGAAATTAGAACGCAACAGCAGTCACACACTAACCAGTAGCCCCTAGATGACGTGCATCATATTCATATGGAAATGAGGCAGATTAATTAAACTCAGACACATTTAAGTCAATTCTTTATTTGTTTATATGACACATTATATTAAAGACACCTGCCGAGTGCCGACAGTGGGTGCGGCTGCACTTTCTACGTGACATTCCTCCACATACCTGTCAGGCAATAAAAAAACTGAAACTCAACCAATGGGAATCCAGGACACTGGCGTCATTTCAGCAAAAGCCAAGGTATGGCAAGGTACCGAGTGAACAAGTCCTTTCACTCGCAAATGTTCCACCAACGCCCCGTTGGACTTGTTCATTGATATGATGCTGTCCTAATGGTATCACCTGCATGACATGTGATCAGTGATCCTGTCCTCGTGGTATCATGGTACAAGATGATGCAAACAGTTTCTCTACAGACGGCCTGGACTAACAGGTTTGTATCCAGCACGCGCAAAATAAAAACTCACACATGAACTAAATCCTTTCATCAGGAAAGAAAGAACACAAGCAGATTTCCTGTATAAAATGGAACAGAGTGAAATGACTCAACATAGGGTTATGCTTTACACATCGTCAGACAACTTCCTCAGACTTGTCTTTATTGCACTTAGGTCCTCAATGATGACTTGAAAAGGGGAATGCACTCCAAAATGAGTTAAACTCACTGGAATAATGTTTGATTGTTTGTTTGTGTTTTATAGAAGCCCAGTCCAGCGGGAGAGAAGAAAGTCTTCGCCCAGCTGTATATCCATGAGGAGTGACCATTCAATGGAATTACCATATAACTTCAGGAAGAGTGACCTTGGTCCTGACCAGAGGTAAGAGTTTCTGTTGCTGATATAAAATTACATTTCAGAATTGCTTTTATTATATCCAATGTACAGGTACACAAGAGTACAATTCTTAGACTTAAGTTCTTCGACATTGGCATTGCAATGCAATTAACATTGCATTTCTGGTGTTTGGTATTATGTGCAGTGTACACTTTCTGATTTTGTGTGTATGTGTGTGGTTGCGTGCATGTTCCATCCTCATCATGACTGAAATGTCTTCAGAGACCGCTAAAGCCTTAACACGACACACACACACACACACACACACACACACCACACATCAAGATGCTTGTCTTTATCTGCTTTAATGATGACATTGGGTGAAACTACAGAGAAAGAAATACATACTTTCAATGCTTAAATCATTTCAAAATGAACTCTAACACAAAAAACTGAATTTGTAGTGAGAATAAACTTAATTAAGACCTTCACCATTACAAACCAAAAATATTCATAAACAGTGGAGCCTTTATACAATAGATTTGGATTTAGATGAATGGATTTAGATACAACTAACAGCCTAACATGCTTACCAACATGTATACGCATTTGCAAGATACAAAGTATTCATCTGAAGATATACATTTAGATAAAATACCAGTAGAGATAACACGTGCAGCCACTCCAGACAATGCCTCTGCTAGAAATACCGTGAAGCATAGCTGTATTTCCTCTGTTAGCTAATACATACATAATGCTTACCACTCAATGCCACATAACATACCATATCAATCTAACTGACAACAGTTTTCGATGTACTGTATTCAATATAATAAGATGCAAAATCCCCTCCTGTAACAGGTTACCACTTTAATACTGACCATTATATTAGGCAAAAAAACATTCTCTATAGGTTGTGTGGTTGCACCATCATCCTCATCATTATCTACTGTAAATTGATAGAGATTTAAGATTTGTCTGTGTTGTGTTGAAGACCAATGAAGCAGAAGAGACCGGATTCACCTCCATCTGTACCCGGCTGTGTGTCAATGAAGAGTGACTCTTCAATGATCCAACTAATTGTAGATTTCAGGATGGGAGACATTGCCTCTGAGCAAAGGTAAGAGCTTACATAAGGTCAATGGTCTGTTCTGTGCTGTGTCGTAACATGCTCCTATAGGTATGATACTGTTATCATATTAGTTGATGTAAATAATTGACAGTATATTGTCTACAGAAACCAGCAGGAGACATCAGAGTTTGAAATTCCCAGTGATCAGTTGATCCATAGCCAACAATTGGACCTGTCCTCGATGTTAAGGGTGAGCTGTCTGTCTCATGTATCTTGTTCAACTTCTTTTATAACCTCAGCTTGGGTGTGTGTTAATTTTTTGTTGTTGTACATTTTTATTCAAAGAATATTATGGTTTAAAATACTACGTTTTTTTTGTCAACAATCCGATTGTCATTGTGATTGCTTATTTTGTGTTTCAATAAATGTTCTAGTATACCTGTGGTGTCGTAATTAGCATATTTATCTGTCATTGTTGTCCAACCACTGCAAAAAAACATTAGAAGACCATTAGGAGACAGTTGGCCTGCAACCACAAACCAATTTTGCTAGAAAGTTTATTGAACACAACAATAAGGAGGTAGACAAACAAGCTATTTTAAATTGAGGCAGATGAGAAGATTCCTTAACCCATGTTCCCGTCCTTCCCTGACTTCACTGTGTCTGATTGATAATGAGAGCAAGCTTTGAGACTATGCAAAAGTTCTTAAAACTGCATATCTTTCAGGTGGTTGAAGACAACGTCATACATTATGTGAAAAACGAGTTCAAGAGGTTCAGTAGAATTCTTAGAACAGATCTTCCAGAGAGTCAGAGGGAGTATGAAGAAGTGGTGAACGCTGAACATGAGAAGCAAGAACGCATTGCCAAAGAGGGGGCTCTGAATATCACACTGCACGTCTTAAGAAACATGAACCTGAAGGATCTCGCTGACACACTGGAAAAAGGTAGGGGTTCTTGGTCAATATTCTGCAATCTTTAATTCAAGAGAAGGGATACAGACACAAAAAATACACATATTTTTGGGAAAAAGAATCAGATCAAAATACGGATTGCCAGCTTTTGTTTGAAGGTGTTTGTATTTCTTAGTATTGATTTCACCATTTAGAAACGGCAACGTTAGGATGCATAGTCTCCCTATTTCAAGGGACCAAAAGAATAAAGTAGTTTGGCTTGACGTGTTAATAATTAGTCAGGTGTGTCTGACACATAATTTGTACAGGCATAGGAAAACTGTCACTGTCACTTTGGCTTTGCATTTGCCTTTTGGCTCTGCTTTTTGTGTCTGTCAACATGAGGACCAAAGAGGTGACTATGAAAGTCAAGGAAGCCATTATGAGGTTGAAAAATCTGAAATCAGAGACATAGCCCAAACTTTAGGATTACCAAAATCAACAGTTGGATGACCACTGTTGGATGGACAGTTGGATGACCAGAGAATACTCCCCATAATTAAAGAAATACCACGTCAACACAGCTCAACAGCAAGTTATTAGTGGTCTTTGTTTTCTAAATAGCCAGGAAATATGTGCACAAATACGCTTTTATCGAACCAGGAAGTAATATGTCAGAATTATGAAATCCTACCACATCCATAGTGCTTTGCGCCACCCAGCCAGCCACAGGGGCATGTCTACGCTAAGATTAATGTTAGTCAACACAAGTGATAGATATATGGGCTAGTGCGGTGCTTATGAATGTAAACAAAACAGGCAGTTGCTGGTTTCGGAAATTATTGTAGTTTTCAAAAACCATATGATTACCCCCTAATTACCCACTTCTCCCTAATTACCCACTTCGCCACGAACTAGAGCTGGAAAGATTAGTTGGGACCCCAGCCACCCCAACCACGCCCTGTTCTCTCTGCTCTCTGCTCTGGAACAGTTTCTACCCACTGGCCATTAGACTGCTCAAATACGCCCCCCCCAAAAAAAACTCTATACGCTGTATACTACTGCACCCCCTCGGTATTTGATTTGATTTGATCCAGACATTATGTGAATCTAACCCTAACCCTAAAATAGGGGGACCATGTATAAAAAGTCTTGTTGTTTGAGACCAATGTTGAGACCAATGTGTATACAAATAACCTAAAACAAAAGCTGGCAATCTGTATTTTAACTTTATATCAATTGTTTGATTTAAAATGCACAATTTTGGAGTATAGATTGAAAAGAAGAAAAAATGCTTCACTGTCTAAATATTAACTAAATAAATGTATGTTATTTACCATTGTCAGGTTGTTTGGGCGCGCTAGTGGTGTGCCAATACAAACTCAAATCTAATCTGAAGAGAAGATGTGAAAGTGTATTTGAGGGAATAGCAAAACATGGAAACCAAGTACCTCTGAACAAAATCTACACAGAGCTCTGCATCACAGAGAGTGGATATGGAGAGGTCAATAATGAACATGAGGTGAGACAGATTGAGAAAGCATCCAGGAGACCGGCAACACAGGAGACACGCATCAAATGCGGCGACATCTTCAAACCCCTACCGGGACAAGATAAACATATCAGGAATGTGCTGACAATGGGAATTGCTGGCATCGGAAAAACAGTTTCTGTGCAGAAGGTCATTCTGGGCTGGACTGAAGGAAAAGCCAATCAAGATGTCCAGTTGATTTTCCCCCTCCCTTTTCGGGAACTGAATATGATGATGGGGAAAAAGTACAGCTTGGTGCAACTTCTTCATACATTTTTCATCGAGACTAAAGAGTCTGGAATCTCCAATTATGACGACTACGTCTTGTTTGTCCTTGATGGTCTCGATGAGTGCCGACTGCCTCTAGATTTCAAGAACAACAGAAAGTGTTGTGACGTCACAGAGTCAACCTCGGTAGATGTGCTGCTGACAAACCTCATCCAAGGGAATCTGCTTCCCTCTGCTCTCATCTGGGTAACCTCCCGACCTGCAGCAGCCAATAAGATTCCTCCGGAGAGTGTTTCCCGGGTGACAGAAATACGAGGGTTCAATGACGAACAAAAGGAAGAATACTTCAAGAGGAGAATCAATGATCAGATCAAGGCAAGCAGAATCATCACACACATGAAGTTATCAAGGAGCCTTTACATCATGTGCCACATACCGATGTTCAGTTGGATGTCAGCCACTGTTCTAGGGGTAGTTTTGGATGATGCGAAGATTGGGGAGATGCCCACGACTCTGACTCAAATGTACACACACTTCCTGATCTTCAGCTTGCATGTGAAGAATCAGAAATTTTCTGAGGGATCAGGCACTGAAGTTGAGACCGATTCACAGGTCAAAATAGATGAAGAGATGATAATGAAACTGGGGAAACTGGCCTTTGAACAGCTGGAGAAAGGCAATCTGATCTTCTACGAGGAAGACCTGAAAGACTGTGGCATTGGTCTCACAGAAGCATCAGTGTACTCAGGAGTGTGCACACAGATCTTCAGAGAGGAGTATGGGCTGTACCCCGAGAGGGTATACTGCTTTGTGCATCTGAGTTTACAGGAGTTTCTAGCTGCCTTATATGTGCTTCTCACATTCTACAACAACAACATCAATGTAATGGCAGAGCAGGATACCGTCACTGGACCACCTCAGATGTCCGAAGACACGTCTGTAACCGTTCTCCACAAGAGTGCTTTGGACAAATCCTTACAGAATGAGAATGGACAGCTGGACCTGTTCCTCCGCTTCCTTCTGGGTCTTTCACTGGAGTCCAATCAGACTCTCCTACGAGGCCTACTGACGACACAAACAAGACACAGGTCAGAGACCTATGAGGAAACAGTCAAGTCCATAAAGGAGAAGATCAGGGAGAATCCCTCTCCAGAGAGGTGCATCAATCTGTTCCACTGTCTGAATGAGCTGAATGACCATTCTCTAGTGGAAGAGATCCAAAGCTATCTGAGCTCAGGAAGTCTGTCTAGAGAGACACTCTCACCTGCACAGTGGTCAGCTCTGGTCTTTGTGCTGCTGACTTCAAACCAGGAGTTTGATGTGTTTGACCTGAGGAAATACTCCAGATCAGAGGAGGGTCTTCTGAGACTGCTGCCAGTGGTCAAAGTCTCCCAAAGAGTTCTGTAAGTTGTAACCTCCCGAAGGGCTCTGTAACATTTAAAGTCAACCAGAAGTAGCCATATGTCCAACAAGGTGTTTGAAATATCTTGCTGTAATATTTTGAAATATATTGTTAGCTGGTTACACTTTACATTGAATTGCCCACAGTTGTATTATGCTGTCACAGTGTTTTTTGACACTGCAATGCTGTTACTCAAATAATTACAGTGGTACAGCACAGGTGTAGGGGCAACTAAATGTAAAGTGTTAACCAATAAAACCCCTTTTATTTCCATATATTCTTTAGGCTTAGAGGATGCAACCTCACTGAGAAATGCTGCGAAGCATTGGCCTCAGTTCTCACCTCAACCTCCTCACACCTGAGAGAGTTAGATCTAAGCAGCAATGACCTGCAGGACTCGGGTGTGAAGCTGCTCTCAGCTGGACTAGGGAATCCACTCTGTAAACTGGAGACACTTAGGTAAGAACCTTCCGGTCTGAAGTGTAGTATATTTGTACAGTAGCACCCCCAAACTCATCTACATTCTGGCCTGGCAACACACTCTGGCAACACCTGGCACACTTCATACAGCTTGTCTACAGCGAGTTATGTATCACTTTTCATTAAGTTGTTATAGCTATGAAATAATGCTGTAATTACTTCAGTAACAACAAAGCTATCACATGTTTACAGTAGTAATTTAGTAATTGCATGGTATATTCAGCGGTCTGTGTTTGAGTCTTGAAACACCTCTTTCTGCAGGTTGTCATTCTGCGGAGTCACAGAGGAAGGCTGTGCTTCTTTGACTTCAGCTTTGATGTCTAACCCCTCCCACATGAGAGAGCTAGATTTAAGCTATAACCACCCAGGACCCAAGGGGGTGAAGCTACTCTCCGCTATACTAGAGGATCCACACTCGAAACTGGAGAACTTAAGGTAGAAACAAAGGAATATAAGGCATGTAGACTTTGGTAGACTCCAGACCTGGGTCAAAAAGTAAATACTTTGAGTGTACCATTCCATTGCTTCCATTGCGCCAGGCTAACTCAATCAAACACAGAGAAGATCTTAAGAGGATTTCAAATAATATTTGAATGAGGGTCTGTTTTACCCACATCCTGGGTTTGATACCAGTTGGTTAAATGTAGAATTGTCCATGTCACTCTGGGCTATTGCTCTGTGACCTAGCATCTATCCAGTTTAGCTGTGTTTTTATCGTGTTCCCCAAAAACGGATTATTGACAGGTTTATTCTGCACTTCAGTCGTGTCAGTCGTGATTGCTCTGTCAAATTAATAACAGCTGATTCACATAGAATGTTTGCAGTTAAATGTTTTCTACCATCTATCTTTAACCAATACATAGTAACTGCACTCTTCTTCTATTGTGATTGCTTAAATGTGTGTGACAGCTCATCACCTGCCGCCAATAAGCCGAAATACAGATAGCAGATTGGATTAACAAAAACAAACTGGAATCTAACTTAAAACTTAAGCGTGCTACAAACCCAGGTGCTGAGAACTCCGCAGTCACGGTTACGCAGATGAGTCTAAATCAGGGGTGCTCACACTTTTTGGAACCAAGATCTACTTTTCAAGTAGCCAGTCTGCCAAGATCTACCAGTCTAGTTTCAACATCGCAAACGTACATGCACGTACTACAAACACACACACACACACACAGTTCCCAGCCTGCATAGTAAACTCACAATACACTTTCCCTCTCTCTGTCACACAGCCACAGGAGAAGACCATCACAAATCCTCCCTCTTTGCTATTCTCGCTCACACACATTCACACACACACACACACACACACACACACACACACACACACACACACACACACACACACACACACACACACACTTGCCAGTCTGCATAGGGAGCCATAGCACAAACCCTCCCTCTCTCTCCCCCTCTCTCTCTCTCACTCTCTTACACACACACACACACACACACACACACACACACACACACACACACACACACACACACACACTCTCACTTTCTCTCACTCACACACTGACAGCCAGTCTGCAGTACCATAGCCAACTACTGATCCAACAAACAGAAAAGTAAACCAGATGCAAAACAGGTAGTTCCCTAGTTTGAAAGGAGGAAATAAATGCATTTCTCTACCTTAGTGGGAGACCTGGCACTGGGAGGAGGCAGCTAGTTTCTAATAGTCAGGGCTGTAGGAGCTGGTTGCAAGGTGTCATCAGCCACTGTGGATCTGTCATCGAAAAGGCAATCTGCAGCCTCGAGAAACTTTTTTCACAATTTCGCCGTCTTTGAATGACTTCTTGTGTTTAACAAGAACGTGGCTGACGCGATAAGAAGCTATCGTTGCAGCCGTACGTTTTCGCTCTTTTGCCACATTTCCCTTCTTCGAAATAGCCATCGTAGATTTGCTGATCAGACAGACGCATTTCCAATATCACATCGTGTAAAAAAGTCCTCCTCCCATTCTGGATGGAAGTTATACGTTATTGGTTTCTTACTTGGTCCAGCTTCCCCACTCATTTGTATAGCCTTTATTTAGTATTATATAGTAAATAGTAGAAATTGGAAGGCTAACTAGGTAATTAGTCTCGCCGGTATTTTGTATTTTGTAGTTGGTGCTGTTGACTGCGCATGCGTGGTGAACCGCGTGTTAGGTGTAGGTGAAAAGATCAGATCTCAGACTGGCTTACCTGTACGTCAATCAAGTGGCAAAAGCCATAGTGAGGATGGATGATAGGCAAACTTTTTTTTAATTATTATTATTATTTTTTTTTTGTTGTTCAATGCCATGCGATCTACCCATACTACCTTTGCGATCGACCGTGGGCACCCCTGGTCTAAATGATGTATGCACGTCAGGTTTGGACCGCATGACTATGCTAAGCTAGCCGATAGAGCAATAGCCCCCTCGTGTTTAAGAGTGCTGCAGTAACATTTTATTTAACTGTTTATTTGTAACTTTCCAACAGTGTGGACCATGATGCAGATCTCTGGTTGAAATCGGGCCTTGATAAATGTAAGTATACTGTATGTTAATGTTCATACTTTTATGAGTTCACTCAAACTGAAAAGGGTTTGAAACCATTTTAACACTAAGGCAACAACACACACACACACACACACACACACACACACACACACACACACACACACACACACACACACACACACACACCGTACTCTTAAGTTTATTATTTGGTCCAGTCTAGTCCTTCTCATTGTAGTCACCTATGCTAAGTCAATAGTGGTTGAGTATTTGTATCATGATGACTAACAATCTATAGATTTCGAGTCAACCAGAAAAAAATTGTAGTTTGCTGACTCAAGTCAGCCTTAACCATTGAGGGCAGAAGTGAAGTGTGATATGCATTTGAAATACAGAGTAATGACTATGGATTGTGATATGTCTCGGTTCCCCCAGATGCATGCAAACTGACACTGGATCCAAAAACAGCACACAAACAGCTAACACTGTCTGAGAAGAACAGGAAAGTGACTTGGGTGGGAGGGGAGCAGCCATATCCAGATCACCCAGATAGGTTTGAGTGCTACCCACAGGTGCTATGTAGAGAGGGCTTGACTGGGCGCTGTTACTGGGAGGTAGAATGGACAGGGCATGAGGCTGAAATAGGAGTGGCATATAAAGAAATCAAGAGGAAAGGAGGAGAAGTCGACTGTCTGTTTGGGCGGAATAAGATGTCTTGGACAGTGCGCTGCTCTGACCACCAGTACATTGTCTGGCATGATATGGAAACCAAAACCATACCTGTCCCTTTAGTCTACTCTTACAGACTAGGACTGTATCTGGACTGGTCAGCCGGCACTCTGTCATTCTTCAGTGTCTCCTCCGGTACCCTGACACACCTGCACACATTCCACAATACATTCACAGAGCCCCTCTATCCAGCATTTAATGTCTGGAACAGTAGATCATCATTGTCCATTTAGTAGGTAAAACCAAACAAGTGTCTGTGAGCTCTAAATTTGTAACATTTAGCAGACGATTTTATCCAAAGCGACTTACAATTAGAGATTACAGGGACAGTCTCCCTGGAGTAATTTAGGGCTAAGTGCCTTACTCAAGGGCACACATAGTGGTGGTGTTTCCAGGTGGCCAACTTGTGTTGGACAGAAAAACGAATTCCACAAACAGTGGAATTACGAAATTACATACTGACCGTTATTTTTATGTTTCTTCTGTATTTAAAAGGAAAAAAGAAGAAGACAAATATAATCTTTTCAACGTGATTACATGTTTGTTCATTTTCTTTTTTGGGACCAAAAATCTGTTGGTCAAATATTGACAATAATGTAAGCAATGTATTTGGTTCTTGCATAACTTTTTTGCGTTGTCATGAAATTCTAATGTTAACTTTTCTTTGTTTAAGTTTTGTATATTTTGCACAAACTGTATATGACGCTGACTGTGATATGAAACAATAGGACCAACTGCAATCATGTATTTCAATTCAAATATATTGTGTAACAACCATAATATGACATTACAGATTACGTACAGACATACTACAGAATGCTTTCTTTTACTGAAATACTGTACTAGTCAAAAGGGGACAATTCCTACAAAAATGTAATGGGTGATGATGGTCACTGTTCTACAATTAAAAGACAAAGAAGGAAAACGTTGATTTTAAAGCTCCTATTTACTTCATGTTAGTTTTGTTTATTTATTATACTGCAGGGGGCAGTGTTGTATTTAGTTGACAAACTAATCTGTTGACAAACAGAATTTGTGATGTCAAAAACCAACGTGATGACACAAAAAGAGCACAAAAGTAAAGACAGATTCACGAGAACCTTCAGTATTGACTACACCTTCAGATTAGACTTGATTTAATGCATAAACATGCATAAACATGCGATTGTGTCGCAGGACAACATTCGATTCTCAATTCTTTGAATTCTTTCAATTGGTGTGAATTGAGAATCGAATGTTGTCGTGCGACAATATCGCATTGCACGCCGTGTGCACTGTCTCATTCAAAACAATGGAATCGAATTTGGCGGTGCGACAAAATCGCGCATTGGCCTTTAAGAGGCAGCGTCCTCTGTGAGAAACAGAATGTTGAAAAAGAAAATCTGATTTCAATGTGTCAAATCCAAAAAGGATTTGTCTAACAAAACTTGTCCAAAAATCTTCTGTGGTTTAAGGAATGTGTTTTAACAACAACGACAAAAATATAGGCCCTATTGTAATACTTACACAAATAAAAGGTTTTATTAAACCCAAATTCTATGATTCTTGTGTCCTTCATACAGATATTAATATACATAGACACTCTAACATCTCTCACCAAACAAAAGGGAGTAAAAAAAACCTGAATGCTTGACACTGTGGTTTTATAGTTGATAGTTTGATAATTGCACAATGGAGGAGAGATTTGGAGGAAAGTCAAAGCACAGGTTTGTTTTAAAATGGGTTAATGTTAGGGTTATATCAGATATCACAGCTTTGTATCATTTGCATAATTATGTCAATGTTTACCATAGCCTCTATGGTTCGTTGCCATAGTAACAGTGGAATATGCATGATATGCAAACTAAGCAACACCATGACATCTAAGGCCCCCGGACACAACAGTCTGTCAGAAAATGGACAACAACCTATAAGGATGAAGTTTGTATGTGGTTTTATCCTTTGAATTCAGACTTGACATTTAAAAACCGAACACTCTGAGCCTAGCAAATCAACATTTCCTTGTTTCTTAATGGCTAAAGGCAAGAACGTCTGTAGACCCTTTTCAGAATCAGAATCAGAATTATTTTTATTGTCAAGTATATTCGCACATACAGGAAATTGACTTACTATCCTAACCCTTTCCTTGATGTAGTTTTCTTTACTTGACTTTCATGTATGGTCAGACGATGGAGAATGTTTGGGTGAACCTTTACAATGGTTAAAGACTACACAAAAGCACCTTCTTAAAACATCATACATTTCAGTGTGTTGAAGACAATGTCAATCACTTTTGTGAAAAATTAGACTGAGTCCAAGTCTCCCAGAATGCTTTGAGAGACAAGGGGAGATTAAGGAAGTAGTGGATGGTGAGGATGGGAAGCAGGAGAGCCTTGCCTGTGAAGGGGCTTTGAAGATCACACTGCATGTCTGAAGAGACCAGAGACGCTTGTTGACACATGACACTTGTTGAAATGTAAAACATGTACAATTGATAACCTCGCAGAGAGATGCTGTGTTGGCCCCTGCTCAAGAGCCTCACCCCTGAGAAAACTGGACCTGAGTTAAAATGAGCTGCAATATTCTGGTGTGAAGTTGCTCAGTGTTGGTCTGGGGAGTACACATTGTACATTGGAGACACTAAGGTCAGTTATTTCAGGATGGAGTAGATATTTCCAAAGGGGCGCATTTTAAGACTATAGTCAAATAAAATGGGAGGATCTGAGGTGAAATGGTTTATGGTTCAGACTTTGAGCTAAATACATATTTAATTTTGATGTAAATGAAAAAAAATCTCATTAAAAGTATTCAAATTGAGGTCATACTACTTTGTTGCCTTGAGAGAGAGAGAGAGGGAGAGAGAGAGACATTTGTCTCTGAATGTTTTGATGTTCCAGTGAGTTTTCCAGTGTTGTGGTTAAGAGTAGGATGACTGCATGACTCAGGATCAGGATAGCAATAATACTTCAAAGAGCAGTCAGTCTTCTCTACATGATGGAATGCATAACATAACTAGTGACCTCATAACAGAGGAATCTCCCGCCTCTACGCTCGGAGAACAAAACAGACACTACAGAGGACTAGCAACACTAGCCGGTACCCACCTTGCCCTTGGCACGGGGCTCTGCCAGGGTGCTGGAGCTGGGCGTGCGTAGCCCCTCTCCTGTGGCCCAGCTGTGGGCAGCCAGACAGGGGCTGTCGGGCCGGTTTGATGTAACCCAATATTAACATTGTCTCAACACTGCTGTTACCTAATACATGGGTATCCCTGTCTCCCCATCAGATGCATGTGAGCCTTCGTCGGACCTCGACACAGCACTCGGACAGCTGCGTTTGACTGAAGGAGACAGGAAGGAAGGTGACACGGGGGGGAACGAGCGAGCGTGTCCAGACTCCAGATCAGACAGACAGATCCGATAGCTGCTGTGTGCTACAGGTGCTGTATAGAGACAGTCTGACCTGGGTGCTGTTACTGGGAGGTGGGGTGGAGTGGGTATGGTGCTGAGATGGGAGTCACATACAAAGTAAGTCAGTCAGTCAGTCAGTCAGTCAGGATGGATGACAATGCTACATCATACCTGCGCCCGTTTGTGTAACTCACACAGAATAGGAATGTCATCAGGACTGGCCGGGCCGGCCACTCTGTCTTTCTACAGTGTGTCCTTTGGCACACTGACCCACCTGCACACTTTCACTGAGCCCCTCTATCCATGGTTTTGGGTCAGGAGCCCCTCTATCCAAGGTATAGGGTCAGGAGCCCCCATCCATGGTTTTGGGCTTGGATCCCGTCTATCCAGGGTTTAGGGTCTGGAACAGCAGCTCCTCTGTGTCTGTTTAGTGGGTAATACCAAATACAGTTCTTGTAAAAGTAATGTATTTAAATGGTTGGATGTGTTTTTGAAATCAACGGCCTTAACAAGATCACATCCAAAAATAAAAAGGCAAGTTTCCAACTTATTTTCCAATTATTTTCACCACAAATCTGCCACAATATTGAGAATATTTTGAGCAATGTTTTTACAGTATGGTATGCCTACGTTTCTTTTGTCATGGCTATGTATATAGCTCCTACTACAATGATAGCTTTGATATGTAATGAATACAAATCAATTTGATTGATCAAATAAATCCTTAAACAACCATAGTATGCAGGAAAATGTTACTCAGAAGGTTCAGGTACTCCTTTCTTATGATTCTCACAAATTATTATTAAAATAAAGTTCCTTTTATTCTAAGAACATCCTTTAGAGGAACACCCAAGACATCAAGACACAAGTTTTTAAGCTCCTATATACTTTATGTTAGTCTTGTTTATTTGTTAGGAATATGACCTGTATTTTCGAGGAGGAATAGTTCTCACCAACAGAGGGCGGTGTTGTATTTAGTTGAGGTGAGAGCTAAACCATTTGAAAGACTGCCATTTTTTGTTTCACACTTGCTAAATGTACTGTTCTTCCATTAAACATTTAAAACATAAGAACAAACATGTTGTTATGCTACATTAAACATTAAAGTACATATTTGATCTAAGCCTATTCATATTCATATATTCATACATATTCATATTGTAGGCCTACAGTAAATTACAGTGACTGAATTTGTGTCTCTGTATAACATTTGGCACCAGATGCCTTAGCTAACGCTAATTATGCATCTGAACGCTAGTGCATCTGAACTGGGAGATGGTAGCGTAAAACACAGAAAGGCAACATTCATGGGGGATGAGAAGTAATCTCACCTCTCCTCGCTTTACTGTATTACCTCAGCTTTAGCTTAATTAGTGCACCTCTTCCACACGGCGGCACAGGTGACCTAGGTTCAAATCTCAGTGGATCACAACAGCATTATACTATATTAAATTAAATTAGATTCAACTTTATTGTCATTGCAGAGTACAAGTACCAGACAACGAAATGCAGTTTAGTTATCTCACCAGAAGTGCAAATAGTGATATAAGAACATGATATAAAAACATGCTATAAACACATGACAATGATAGTGATGGGTTTAAATAGGTTTAAAATCTAATTGCAAGTCATTGTTAATGGTTTGGGCCTTCAGAGGATGAGCTAAACGCTCCAGGAACTTTGGCACCTGATCCTCTGCAGGGAGGATCGGATGTATGCAGATGGAAATGATCTTTCTCAGTAAACACCTGGGCCCGTCGGGGGAACAAGACTATCTCATTCTCATGCACGTCTTGTGTAACATGATGTGTTCATTCTCTCAAAGCTGTGTTTTTCATCTAATTCACCCTGAAAGAAGAGTAGATGTTAATTTATAATTCACGTTTGTAGGCTACAGTGTGTGTGTGTGTGTGTGTGTGTGTGTGTGTGTGTGTGTGTGTGTGTTTGTGTGGGTCTTGTTGCTGCTTTCAAGGTTCATAGTACATGTTATGCAATGTGCTACAACAAAGAAAAACAACATCTTGGAAACCTGCCTGTTTTCGCAGCTTGCCACTGTATAGGCCTGCAGAACGAATCAGTCGATCCCTAACAAAACGTCTTTTGATTTAAATTGGAGGGAATGTGATGTGAAGATGTGAATTTCCTATTGAGACAGAATGGCACAGCTGAGGAGTTGGACTGTGGCTCTAAATAGGAACTCCTCCTTGAGTCTTCTACCTCCACACTCTCCAGCTGCACGCTCTCCAGCCTTGTGTGTGTGTGTGTGTGTGTGTGTGTGTGTGTGTGTGTGTGCTCGCGTGTGCGTGTGCGCGTGCGCATGCGTGCGTGAGTGTGTGTGTGAGTGTGTGTGCGCATTTGTGCATGTGTGTGTGCGTGCGTGTGCATATCGCCCTTTTCAGGAGGCCAAAGCAGCTGCCCCTGACTAGAAACATCCCTTATCTGTTGTAATGTAAAGTAACAACCAGACCTCGGTTCAGATGGTATTTAAATCATTTCAAACGCTTAGCCGTGCTTGAGTGAGTTTGTTGGCCTAATGGAACCAGTGAAATACTCCCAAAAGGGCAAATCCCACCCATCTGGCACTCCAGGCAGGCTAGAGCAAAGAAATGTCCAAATATAAAATTCAATTTGAATTGAATTGTCTGGTAACAACCTGTCTTCCGTTGCTTTGGCAGGCCTGGAGAACCACGCACCTGCATTCTCCACAGAATCTCTCACACACACACACACACACACACACACACACACACACACACACACACACAGAGACACACACACACACACACACACACAGAGACACACACACACACACACACACACACACACACACAGAGACACACACACACACACACACACACACACACACACAATATGGTGTATCAGCACTGTCACAACTATCTTAATCAATAGCGACAAAGTTCCCTGTCGGTGCAGCTCAGCGCTGAGGGGTTACAGAGGGTTTGTTGGCCTGTCCACCCGACTTCTCTTCTACCGCCCCCGGCCCTTCTTTCTGCTCTGTTTCTTCAGACGCACTCCCTCCTCCCCCCTTCTCTCAACCCTCAACCCTCTCCCTCTCATCACCATCCTCTACCTCCTCCCCCTCTCTCTCACCCCTTCACCCCCTGATATCTACTGAATACTTTCCCCCCTATCTCCCCCCCACCCCCCCCAGAACAACGGGGGCAGTAAGAGGGGGGGAGTCATACAGAATCTGGGGGGAGTGGGGGAGAGGTGGGGGGTGGGGGAGAGAGGGAAGAGTGTCGGTCGGGGGGGGGGGGGGAGCACCAGGGGAGACATGCAGGGGAGGCCCAGGCTTCTCCTCCGAGGCTGGGAATCAGTCACCGTGTGTGGGTCGGTGGTGTTTGGTCAACCCCCTAACCTGGTTCTCACCGTGGCTCACTGCTCCTTGGTGCTATGGGGCGGGGGTGGGGGTAGGGGGCGGGGGGGGGGGGGGGGGGGACTGCAGAAAAATGATGCTAGATGCGCATGGATATGTGTCGTACGTGCGGAACGAGGTCTTGCGTAATGATGGCTGCTGACATAACTTGCCTGTCTCAATTAAGGGGAGTCCATTTAACTCTTTGAACGTAACTCGGGTTTACGCAACCGTCTGAACATCGCAGCCAGCCGGCATCGCTGCTGGATGACAGCTCTTCGGCTCTGCGGGGCGAATGCATTGAGGTGTGGGGATCAGAGCAGCAGGCCTATACATCCACCCACCCCCGTATCATCTTCACTGGCTAGAAACCCTGCCAGTCCTGGCGACCGCAAGAGAACTGAACACTGAACACACTAAGAAACACGTAGCCTATGCAAATGTGTGTTCTCAGTTTAAAGTGTATCTTACAGTACACGTCTATTCAAAAATATACTTAACACGTTTAGATGAACGCATCATATTCAGAACTTGGCTTCAAGTAAGTAAGATAGTGACATCATATTTCTGATTAGCGAACTCCACACAAATTCAGATGAATTTGCCATGAATCATCGACCTACACAGTTTTTTTTTCACTTTTCTCTCAGGCACCTGCGATGGCAGCTAACTGCCTGGGCTGGGTCCTCTCTCATCCTCTCCACCACACAAAACCCCAGACAGACAGTCATTTCTCTATCTATGCTAATGAGAATTAGATACACCTCCGCAACCTGGTCCTGGAGGGCTTCTGCCCGTGCCTTAAGTGGTGTTGTCATGTAACTGTATCTAGCAAAGGAGGTCATAAACGACTCCACACCTCACCGTTATACTCGCCCCTCCATTACAACTCAAGTCCCTGACCCTCTGATTCCTGCCGTCCGACACCCCTGTAGATGAGAGGAAGGCTGAGTGCTTTCGGATTAGTGTGTTCTAGAGTGTTCTCCTCGGGAGCTGGTGTACAGAAATTGCCTGTGGCGCCCCTCAGCCGAGTGTGAGGCCCTCTCCAGTAGTATTCCACTCATTCGGTCGTGAGTGGAACTGACGCTGTTGGATAGACCACAGGGGGCGGCTGTGGCTCAGGAGGTAGAGCCGGCGTCTAATGATCGCAAGGGCGGCGGTTCGGCGGTTCAGTGGTTCGGCGGTTTGATCCCCGGCTGGCCACGTGTCGAGGTGTCTTTAGGCAAGACACTGAAGCCCAAATTGCTCCCGATGAGCGGGCCGGCGCCTTGCATGGTAGCTTGCCGCCGTTGGTGTGTGAATGTGAATGTGTGATTCATGTGTGTGAATGAGAGGCCATTGTTGTAAAGCGCTTTGGAACAAGGCGCTGTATAAGTGCAGTCTGTTTTACCATTTAGAAAGATTAGGCCCGTCTGCAATGGCAGTCTGACCCAGTGGGTGGCTGGTGCTGTACCAGCCTGGGGGTGATCATGATGCTGGACTACACCTTTGTACCTGGTTTATTCACAGGGAGAGAGGGAGGGAGGGAGGGAGGGAGGAAGAGGGGGTATAGACAGCACTCGAGTTGGGGCTGGATGAGGGGGGATGGCATCCCCCCTGAAATAAAAAGGGTCAAAATCATCCCCCTTCTAAAACTGCCATCCCCCCTTTCCATCCCGTATGTCATTTTATCAATGAATGTGGTATTACTGCTCTTTCAACATTTTTACCAAGTCACTGACACTGAAGTCACTGACACTAAAGTCACTGACCATGTGGCGATGCTAAAATTGTCCTCATATGATAAAATCCACCATCCCCCCTTATCTTTTACTTGAGTACTGGGTATAGATAGTCATTGCCTATGGAGTCTCCTAGCAGGGTTTGAGGCTGGGCTGGGCTGCCTGTGGGAGGCTGCTGCTGCTGTCAGGCCTGGGGATGATTATGATGCTGCTCTCACCTCTGTGTGGATTACTGTACACCTCTGTAGCTGTTTTACAGGAACCTAATCCCTCTGTAGGGGGGAGGGAGGGAGGGGGAGGGAGGGAGAGGCGGAGGGAGGGAGAAGGGATGTAGGGACGAGATAGCTGATTGGGGGCATAGAGAGACACAAAGGGCTGCAATGTAGACTCTATTCGTGACTATTTGTCCATGTCTCAGCAAGTCCATTAGGAAGTATGGTGTGTGTGTGTGTGTGTGTGTGTGTGCATGTGTGTGCATGTGTGTGCATGTGTGTGTGTGTGTGTGTGTTTGTGTGTGTGTGTTTGTGTCTATGTGCCCTCTGCATCATTAGATTAGCCCCCCCTGTATGTCCGCCAGAGAGAGAGCAGGAAGGTACTCATTACCCACGGTCCTCTGCTTCAGTCAACGCACAAAAGCCGTGCTTTCACCTCGTAATTTGAGACACACCGGCGCATCATCAGGACCCATTCTATAATGAGGACGCCGGCCAGCCAGTCAGATATACATAGCCATGCCATCTCCCTGCCACTATCTGCCTATCCACAGATATCCACATCCTCTGTCTTCTTGATTACCACAGTGGATTTAGAGTGTTTGGTTGGCAAGGAGATGAGACTAAGTACATATTAGAGGTTATTATGTTCTCTGGCTGTTGTCAGCGCTGTTTGGCGGTTGGGACGTGGTTCAGCCGTTTACCACAGGGACGAGAGAGAAACGTCCCCAATAATTGACTTTTTGATGGAGTGGATAGCAGAGACACCGGTCTGGTTTCCTGTTACAGCCATGAATGTCCCTTGTTTTGTTTTCTTTCGTACATAGACTTCCTTGTGTACTCTTGGCGGAAAGATAACAAACCCCCCAAAAAACACTGCAAAAATCCCCAAGACAACAGCCAGCAAAACAACAATAACAACAACAGCTGGGATTGAATCAATTCTTTAATCAGGCAGGAAGCAGGACGACTGGATCTCATTTGGGCGGAGTCGAGGAGACAGATGGCGCGGTCCGCTGACAGAGTGCAGGTCTGTTCAGGTCTGTTCAGGTCTGTTCAGGTCTGTTCAGGTCTGTTCTGGTCTGTTCTGGTCTGTTTAGTTCCTGTTCAGTCCCTGTACCTAACCCTAACCCATATCTCCTTCCACTGGAATCGTCATTCGTTGATTCGGCCTGGGTTCTACTACGTGAATATCTTGACAACATTTGAAGACCTGCTTTACGCTTTTGAGAACATTTGAAGAGGTGTTCCTTTCCATTTACAACCACATCTGTCAATTTAATTACCAATGCGTGTTGTACGCTGTAGGTCGTTGTGCTAGACCACTGGCCCTCCCCAGTCCACACGTCTTTATCCAGAGTAACCTTGGCAACCCTTTCTGGCCCTCTGTGCACAGGTGGATCAGACAGGATGTTTACTGTTTTCCACTCAGTAGGGGGTGAGGGAAGGGGGGAGTGAGGGAAGGGGGCAGTGAGGGAAGGGGGGGGTGAGGGAAGGGTGGGTGAGGGAAGCGGGGAGTGAGGGAAGGGTGGGTGAGGGAAGGGGGAGTGAGGGAAGGGGGGGTGAGGGAAGGGGGGAGTGAGTGAGGGAGGGGGGGGTGAGGGAAGGGGGGAGTGAGGGAAGGGGGCAGTGAGGGAAGGGGGGAGTGAGGGAAGGGGGGGAGTGAGGCAAAGGGGAAGTGAGGGAAGGGGGGAGTGAGGCAAAGGGGAAGTGAGGGAAGGGGGGAGTGTGGGAAGGGGGGGTGGTGGGATGGCAGGAGGGGGAGTGAGGGAAGGGGGGGAGTGAGGGAGGGGGAGTGAGGGAGGGGGAGTGAGGGAAGGGGGGAGGGAGGGGGGAGTGAGGGAAGGGGGAGTGAGGGAGGGGGAGTGAGGGAGGGGGGGAGTGAGGGAGGGGGAGTGAGGGAAGGGGGGAGTGAGGGAGGGGGGGAGTGTGGGAAGGGGGGAGTGGGGGAAGGGGGGAGTGAGGGAAGGGGGGGAGTGTGGGAAGGGGGGGTGGTGGGATGGCAGGAGGGGGAGTGAGGGAAGGGGGGGAGTGAGGGAGGGGGGGGAGTGAGGGAGGGGGGGAGTGAGGGAGGGGGGAGTGAGGGAGGGGGGGAGTGAGGGAGGGGGGAGTGAGGGAGGGAGTGAGGGAGGGGGGAGTGAGGGAGGGTGTCTTTTTCTATCTTTCCTTTTTCTATCTTTCTTTTTCTATCTGTCCTTTTTCTATCTTTCTTTTTTCTATCTTTCCTTTTTTCTATCTTTCCTTTTTTCTATCTTTCTTTTTTCTATCTTTCCTTTTTTCTATCTTTCCTTTTTCTATCTTTCTTTTTCTATCTTTCCTTTTTCTATCTTTCTTTTTCTATCTTTCTTTTTTCTATCTTTCCTTTTTTCTATCTTTCCTTTTTTCTATCTTTCCTTTTTTCTATCTTTCCTTTTTTCTATCTTTCCTTTTTTCTATCTTTCCTTTTTTCTATCTTTCCTTTTTTCTATCTTTCCTTTTTTCTATCTTTCTTTTTCTATCTTTCTTTTTCTATCTTTCCTTTTTTCTATCTTTCCTTTTTTCTATCTTTCCTTTTTTCTATCTTTCCTTTTTCTATCTTTCCTTTTTTCTATCTTTCCTTTTTTCTATCTTTCCTTTTTTTCTATCTTTCTTTTTTTCTATCTTTCCTTTTTTCTATCTTTCCTTTTTTCTATCTTTCTTTTTCTATCTTTCCTTTTTTCTATCTTTCCTTTTTTCTATCTTTCTTTTTTCTATCTTTCCTTTTTTCTATCTTTCCTTTTTTTCTATCTTCTTTCCTTTTTTCTATCTTTCCTTTTTTCTATCTTTCCTTTTTTCTATCTTTCCTTTTTTCTATCTTTC
>NC_137675.1:21272128-21277128 GCF_963989245.1 Nansenia antarctica
GAGAGAAGAGCGAGAGAGGAGAAAGGAAGAGAAAGAGAGAGGTTAGGAGAGGAGAGAAGAGAAAGATGAGTGAGAGAGAGAGAGAGAGTGTAGATGTGAGGAGAGAGAGAGAGAGAGAGAGATGTGTGGAAAGGAGAGGAGAGGAGAGGAGAGAGAAAGAGAGAGTCCCACAGTGTAGGTTTTGGGTGGACAGGTGTCATATGATGTTACCCCAGGGGAAGGAGACAAAGCCTCCCTCGGGGAGGAGGAGGTTGGACTGTGGGAGTGAAGAGCTGACGGCACAATGACAGTTCGCTTTCTGACAGGGGCTATCACCACTACAGCCCTGAGTCACCTACAGGGACTTCCTGCCAAATAGAGAGAGATGACATGAGACTCTCTGAGGATTTTCTGTTCTTTTTTTTTTGTCTATTGAGATTCTCATTTTAGCTGCTCAAGCACAAATCTGCTTGCTTTGTCAGTTGGGTTTCAATGCAGTGATGTCACTGTTTGGATTGAGAGAGCTGCTGTTGGAACAGACAGAACTTTCTCTGACATGTAGTTTGTGTTGGACGGTCGAGACAGTAACTCATCCATTGTGTTTGTTTGCGTGCCTGTGTGTGTATGTATGTGTCTGTTTGTTTATGTCCGTGGCGTCTGGGTACATGCGCGCGCGTGTGTGTGTGTGTGTGCATGCGTCATCTGAGTGTGTGTGTGTGTGTGTGCATCATCTGAGTGTGTGTCTGTGTGTCATCTGAGTGTGTGTGTGTGTGTGTGTGTTAGTGCTTGCGTGTATGAGCATATGCTCATGCATGTGTGTGTGTGTGTGTGTATGTGTGTGTGAGTGTGTGTTTAAAACAAGCCACCAGAGAGTGTGCGATGGATCAGAGGTTCAGATGAGTGCTGTGTATAGTTAGCTCCAGGGGTAAACAGAGGAGCTGGCCTGCAGGGACTGCTGTGGTACCACAGGAGAGGTAAAGTACAATGTGTGACGAGAAGACACAAACCACTCATGCCTGTCTGCACACGGAGGCTGGTGGAGGGAGAAATCGTAGGACAGGCTCGTTGTAATGGATGAAAAGGATTGAGGATGGGTACAAACACGTATCAAACACATGTGTTTTAATGCCATTCCTAATTCTATTCTGTGTATTGCAAACAGGGAGTAGTGTGTGTGCTGTAGCCAGGAGGAGAGGCAGGGGGTGTTTGGACATGATGAAGTAGGAGAGAAACACTCGAGACACTTAAGAACGATCTCCTCACTGGCCTCTTCTCATCGCCTCTTGTCGGGTGAATTCGGGTAATCTGGGACATTGGAATAATGTGGGACACCTGAGCTCCAGTGTGTTTATTTTCTGTTCTAACAAAATCTAGTCAATAGGATGTTTACTAGGTAAACCTGTGCTAATATCTTTTTTAGCTGTGGCAACATTTCATTTCATTCATTTTTATCGTTTTTAAACATTTGCGTCCCCATCCACCGTCATGGCAGTATTCTGGAGAAGACTGTTGTCTGCGAAACATGTCTTAATGTTCGTTATCTCCCCTCTGTCTTCCTTAATATCAAGCACCTCACCTGAATGCGGCTGTGTGGAATCTGTCTCTTCTCCACTGAACTCTCCAACCGTATTCTCAGACAACCGTATTCCCAGATAACTGTATTCTCAGACACACGTATTCCAAGACAACCATATTCCCAGACACACGTATTCCTAAACATATTCCCAGATAACCGTATTCCTAAACATATTCCCAGACAACCATATTCCCAGACACACGTATTCCTAAACATATTCCCACAACAACCGTATTCCCAACCCTATTACCAGACAACCATATTCCCAGACTGATCAACATAGATGAGGAGACACTAATAGAATCTAGTCCCATGCTTTGAACTTCTATGCATAACGTCTATCTCTCTCTCTCTCTCTCTTTCTTTCCTCTCTCTCTCTCTCTCTCTCTAAAGAGAGAGAGGCCCATTTCGAGAGGCCCATTTATTTTACGAACATCTTACAATCTTTTCACCTCATTTACATTACATTTACATTTTAGCAGATGCCTTTATCCCAAATGACTTACAACAAATTCATTTGTCTAAGTAAGTGAATCATCTATTCATCAGTCATCATAAGAAAAATAAATCTTTGCTAGGACCAGCGGCCATTAGCAGTCACAATGCTAGAAGAAGGATGAATCACTTTTTTAATAAATAATTTTATTTACAGTAGAGAAAATGTACAGGGGGGTAATGGGGAGGAAGAGGCCTTTAGGAGGGACAGTTAAGATGTAGCCTGAAGAGATGGGTCTTCAATCTAAAGTTGCTTTAGGTTCAAAGTTCACAGCAGAGCATGAACAGGCTGGTATTTGGCCTCAGGTTGGCATCCGAACTTCCACACCCAGGCCTCCACAGGCAATCCATCATAGAGCTTGTTTTTAACATTACTCAAACATAATCACAAAATCTCCCATATTGAGCTCTCCTTCATTCAGATCAACAGTCTCCTAATTACATTTTGTGCCAATACGTGTCCTCGTTGTCACATAATAATAAGATTTCTGGCTGATACGTCAACAACTTAAGACACACAATGTGAGGGTAAGCAATCTGGTTCTCCTTAAGTTATTACTGCCTTCATCATCCCACCAGCGTCCTTATACAACACTTCACTTCCTTCATTCACCTGTCAGTTCAGCTTCATATATATGCATCAACCAGGACACACAATCGGGAACACATCTTATATAGGCACAAGGTTTCAATAGCAGACCAGTGTGAAAGAGAGAGAGAGAGAGAGTTGCTGCTAGAGACAAATATAGGGAGATACTGTAGATACAAAGATGCAGAGAAAGAGATAGACTTGTCGGCACTGTAGGTGCTGTGCAATAGAATCGCAATTCCCCATGACATTCTGGTGTCCTCAGCAGTCACACACACACACACACGCACACACGCACACACACACACGCGCGCGCACACACACACGCACGCACACACATGCACACACACACACACACACACACACACACACACACACACACACACACACGCACACGCACACGCACAAACAAACACACTTCACACTAATCACGCTCGCAATCAATCCAGCTCTCAACCCCTGATGTTCTTCACACCACTTAATTGCTTCTTCTTTCTCAGAACAGAATGTCACAGAGACCTGTTTAGACACCACCTGAGAGAGCTGGGGTTCCCAGAAAACACCAGAAAACACACGATACTGCACTTCCAACAACAATTACCTTCATTATCACATAATACATAGCAGAACGGTCATATAACTGAACCTCCAAACAGCGATAGAATAATTCAAACTGACTCTGAGAGCGCTATGGAGCTACAGTAAGTGTTGTATCAGGATCATTTCTCTCGATTTCTCCCCTCAAATCACCTCAAAAAGGTCTTAAAATTAAAGTCTTAACTTATACTAACAACAGTAGTCTTCAGCCAACACTAGAGCCCTCAAAACAGAACCCCAAACAGGGATCGGTTCAGTGTTTCTGAGACTATAAGCTCCAGGGTCAACACGTTCTCATCCCCAACGGGTCAAATATTACAGCTTGGACAAGGGCCCTACTCGTCACTATTCGACGCATTGGAAAGCCTTGGGGGTCTTGGGTTGACGAGTGAGGTAGCCCATTGGGTTAGGATTAGGCTTAGGTTTAGGCTTAGGCTTAGGGTTAGGGTTAGGGTTATGGGCTACCTCACTCCTATCCACTAGTCCAACACTACCCCATCCACTAGTCCACCACCACCCCATCCACTAGTCCACCACTACCCCATCCACTAGTTCACCACCACCCCATCCCCACTAGTCCACCACCACCCCTGTACACTCACGGTTCAACTCTGTTGTCGAAGTGTCGCCGCCACATGACGGCCAGGGTTGAGATGACCATGATCGTGCACATGGTTGCAGCTGAGGTCACGGCAGTGGTGGCGGTGGTGGTGGTAGCGGTGGTGGTGGTGGTGGTGGCGGCGGCGGTGGCGGCGGCCTACCACACACCCAGCGGGCCGGCGCTGGTGCGAGTGGGGTCAGGATGAACCTCCCATGGGGGTCTGTGGGGGGGCTGTTGTATCCCGTGTCCTTCTCTCCGTAAAGGGGCAAAAAGTCAGCGCTAGCCTGTTTACCGTTAGCTTGTTAGCCCGTTCTGGTCCACTTCACCCCCCTGCGTCTCTCTCTCTGTCCCTCCCCGCCCGCCACCTCGCAGAGGGAAACCGGGCTTGGATTAGTTTGTCTGGCCTGCTGAGGGATTAGATCAGATCAGATCACAGAGTGTGTTATTGAGGCCAGCCAAACTAATCATTGGGGCACTGAGCGATAGCTAAACACATAAGCTGTCTTATGAGGCATGCACACCTTTTCCAAACCCCGCCATGAATGAATCACTGATGAAATACTTAACTGTTAGGCCCCCATCTATGCCCTGTCCCACCTTGCTCCACTCCTATTCCCATCATCTCGTCATCAGCTGGGCTATCCATTTTTGATCTTCCCCCATAATGTGTGGCTAGAGATCAGATCGGCTCTGAAATTGCGTTGAAGCGTTACGTCTAAAGATAGATTTGTAAATGGGAGGCTCCGAACACCAGAACCCCATGGCAACATGAGCAGTTAGGTTTCAGGCGATAGGCATAGACAGGCAGAGAGAGAGAGAGAGAGAGAGAGAGAGAGAGAGAGAGAGAGGAAGAGAGAGAGGAAGAGGGAGGAGAGGAGGAGGGAGAGAAGGAGACACATGTTGTAATCTTATGTCCATACTAATCATCCACGCCTGCCCTCCCCTCGGCCTTGTCTTGTTAGGCGTGAGGAGAATGGGAATGTCTCCCAGGCAGCATTGTTCCCCAAATAGACGTGGGGCATTCTCATGTCATTCCGACCGGAGAGAAGAAATTCCCAACACTGCATTGCAGGCACGGTCTCCCCGCACCTGTCAAGCAGGCTGTGGAGTGTGGATATCTGTCAGAAGGTTCTGTATTCTGGGGGGCTTCGTCAGGAATGTCA